>NW_007249964.1:675459-692925 GCF_000164805.1 Carlito syrichta | reverse complement strand
AATCCACTCACCTCAGTCTCCCAAAGGCGTGGGATTACAGGCTGAGCCACCGAACCCGGCAAGATTGGCATTTTTAGGTCTGAATAAAATCATTCCTTCAGCTTGCCACCTGCAATTTACACTGGTGTCATGTGGAAGCTAATGCAAAATTGACCTCTGAGCCTCAATTTCTTTTTCTGGTAAATAAGAAGACAAACATCAGCCTCACTGTATGAATGAATCAAATGTGTATGAAGTACCCACACTCTGCCTGACACATAGTAAGAAGTATTTGATACGTGGCTTCAAAGATGATTATGACCTGAAAATTTCGTACTGAAAGGGAAGGTGATGCTTCCATGAACATTCTAGATGGAGGACAAGATGGGCATTCATTTTTCCACAATAGCAAACTATGCCGTTATTCATGATGCTGGAGTCACATTACCGAGATTTGCTGACTCATTGTCACATCGAGAGGAAACCAGCTTATGAATCATCGGAGAAATGACTGTGGTTAAAAAAAACAGACATGCAAGCTCCACTGAGAGAAATAGATTGATTTTATAATGCTGGGGTTGGGAGTGAGGAGGAAAGAGGTGAAGGAGTTTTTATATACAAAATCAATATTCAAAAGAGCTTTGATAGAACTTGAGAGATCAAAACAAAAACCAAATCAAAAAAATACCTCTCCAAAACCTCCAGCACCTCCCCCTCAAATCTCCACAACACACCCCAAAGCAAAACGGAACAATTGATCTAATCTAATCAACCTACTCAAACTCTTTCATTTTGGAATGGAAATATATTAAAAGTTATGAACAATGGCTTGGGTTTGGACTCTGAGTGCCATTGTTAGCTTCCTTGATACCAATGTTTGTAATCATTGAACCCTTGTTTTGCAGTGTTTCTGTGTGTCTTCCTGAGCAGCAGACTTACTGGTTGTCTTGTATAGGAAAGTTTAAAAAAAAAAAAAATCTTCCTTTTAGGTGAAGTGATTAATGTCTACTCAGGGTTGAGGAGACTTTTTGCTAAAAGGTCTCATCTCTCCTGTGAGCTTATGTGTAGACACTTGACATTTGGGAGGAATATGTCTTGAGACCACTGTAAATATAATTTTGACCAAAAATGGTAATCAAGCACCACTTAAAAAATTTAAGGGAGTCCCTTGAACCTGTAGTAAGAATTGTGGCATTTGCAAAAGACAAGTGTAGAGGCAATAAAGTGAATGTTGAGATACTCTTTCATGAATCAAGTGACAAGCTCTTAAACTCCAAGCTTGTCATATATGAAATTTAAATTAGCACTTGTACTGGTTTTCTATTGCTGTGTAACAGATCACCACAAATGTAGCCACTTAAAACAACACATTTTTATTATCTCACAGTTTCTGTGAGATAGTCTGGTTCTGGCTTAGTTGGGTCATCTCCTTAGGGTTTCCCAAGGCTGCAATCAAGGTGTTATCTAGGGCTAGGTCTCAACTGGAGGCTCAGACAGGGAAGTTCTATGTTTTTGGTTATGAGATTGTTAGTAGACTCAGTTTCTTGTGGTTGTAGGACTTAGAGACTCTTTATCCCCCCCCTGGTTATCAACTGTTAGCCACTCTCAGCTCCAGGAACCTGTTTGTAGCTTCTTGCTACATGGGCTTTTCCAACGTGCCACTTACTTTAAAGCAATTTGCCTCTTAGATAGAGCCAGCAAGGGAGAGAGAGATGTTTCAGCAGGACAGCACTATATCTTATGTAATCATTACATGTGATCACACATACCCCCTTGCTTTTGTTATAGCCCAGTGGTTAGAGGCAAGTTACATTCCTGGCCACACTTAAGGGGAGGCCACACATAAGGGGTATAACACAAAGGAATGAACACCAGGGTGTGGGGATGATGGAGGAGGCTACCTTAAGACTTTGCCTGCCGTTGTATATCTTGCACAGTCACAAGTGCAAAAGATTATAGTACTTTGGGTTATCTCTTGAATTGCTAATATTAATTCTGTAAAAACCAAAGTCCTCTCTATTTGCCTTATTTTAGAGTTCCTACTTTACAGAGTCAATCAATAAATTTTTGTTAAGCATCTATGATGGTAGCCCAGCTCTACCGGTACACTTGTAGGTATGGCCTAGGTACTCAGTTATACTGGCTCACTCTGTCTCAAGATACGGTGGTAAAAGAGGATTTTCTGTCTGCTCCTCTCATGTAACTTTCATCTCTCTGCCATTCCCTCTCCCTATCCCCAAGGTGAGGAAAGGACCCAAAAGGCCAATATTTCCTTAGCTGAAGAGTGCTTTGAACTAATGCTGTGAGAGAAGGTCTACATGAGTATGAGAAAGTCTAAGCTTTGAAATGGAGTTTCCTCACAATCTATTCAAGTCCCTGAAAGGGCTGAGGGATGCAAAATACTAATAGATGGTGAGTTACAGTGGCTGGAAGGAGATCAAAGAGAGGAGGATAACTTAGGGAGACACATGGAAGATGGAAGTAGGCTGATCTGAGGCTTCATAAAGAAAGTAACCAAGTGTCTCGCATCTTCTTTGGGACCTGCTAATAGTAAGATGAACTTGACCCATGTGTCCCTTACATACTCGGGCATGACTAAATGTTTTTGTTTCTAATTTTCCCACATGAATAAATGGATAAAGACTCTTTTTACCCCCAATGGAATCAAGATGATTTGAATGACATACTTGTAGTTTCACCCTTGATGGATCTAGAACATTCTTTAGGATTGAGAGAAAACTCAGACTCTGTATGAAGTATTTTAATGTCCTCTCAGGATAGAAAACACTTCTTAGGAGAAATTCTCAGAGCAGAGGAAAGGTAAATTGCTTACATTCGCTCCTTGCCCTACCAGCTTTGAGCATAGAAAGTACTATCTTGTTACATGCTTCAAATTCTCAGGCAGTTCAGCAAAAACAAATGAAAGGGGTGCCTTCTTGTCTCAGTACATGGGGATTTATGCAGGCAACCCGCATTAGTGTTAATGGGTGTTAGACGCGTAAAACCCAGCCCTTCAACATGATAATACATAATACACCCCTTAATTTTTAATTCACTTGGGTCTCAATTTTAAAGCATTTTCTTGTAGTTTGTCCTAATTATAATCATTTTTAATGACAGCTTAAAAATTTCATCCAACTGTCTTATCACATACGGTACTTAATTTCTCAAGTGAACAGTTTTACTGTACACTATTCTGGGAATTTTAAGAACTAAAACATAAAAGGAGAGAAAGTCCTTTGTATGGTGAAACTAGATGTTAATTGTTCTAATATACATAAAGAGACCAAAGGAGTTTCTTGAAGCTGGGGCTGGCCTTCCCGCAGAGGTTTCTCTGACCCCTTTCAAGGGAGATTCGCAAAATCCCAGGAGAAAAAAAACATATCTTTAAAAATGTTGTTGGGTTCTGCCAAAAATCAGAACTGGGACTGAATATTCATTGTTGTGTTCTACATGTTGAATAGATGAATCTTGTTTGCTTAGACCAAAGTGGAAACTACACAGCTAGAAATAATAACAAGCTGACTGCTTTGGCCATACCATCCTCCAACCCATTTATTTGTTAGGTTGTTTGAGGCCCAGTGAATTTCCAACATCTGCTTACAACTTCTTATTAGACAACCAGGACATGACTGAATTGTCATTAGGACACATGGCTACTTAATATACAAAATTAACTCTTGAACTGAGAGGAGGCTTTGCCTCTCCTACTTAAAAAAAACAATTTTCTGGGAACTCTTGAGTTTTATCATTTCTCAGTCACTTATTATTTTTGGAGAAGCTAGGAGTCTCCAAAGAATGCATACTGAGAAGCTTTCTGTGGTTTGCTTTGTCTGGTAGAAATTCCATTTGGGTTTCTTCCCCTTCAGTTTACTTGGGTCACCTCACAGATGGGCACTAATTTGAGTGGGTAGGCTCACCTTTACTTGTGATTAACACTGAAGACATATTGAAAAGAACAAAGGAGGAACTTGAAAGTTGAGACATTTACATTATTTAAACTGTGCTTTATAACAAGCCACACTGCACGAAATCTGTAAGGCAGGAGCTCATAAACTTTAGTGTATATTGGAGTCACCTGGGCATGCTGGGGTGGGGGTGGGATGCTTACAAAAAATGCACATTCCTCCGAATCATTTCCACAGATCCAGATTCAGTCATTCTTGGAGGGTCGTTTTTAATAAGAATCCACTATAATCCTAAAGTAAGATGTAAAGCGTGACGTGGGGACTAGTAACCTGGTTTCTTTGGTAGGATTTGGGTTGGCTAATATAAACCGAACCAAACATAAACGTCAAACAAGCAAACAAAACCCCAATATCAACAATACATTTCCTCCCAGTAAATGCTTACAACTCTTCATGAACAGGCGATTTCTTTTTCCTGTAAGAAAAACAACCCTAATAATAGAGTTTCTACACACTCACACACAAACGTTTTCTACACTCATACAAACATTTTACAACTGTCATATAAACCACTTGCCAGTGGGTATTGACATGAGTTTCATCAGGAGCTTGAGATTGAAAGTGACATTTTGAAGGAAAATCTGGCTGTGGTTTGACCCTCTATAGTTTGGGTACATCCAGATCTAACGTAACTACGTATTGGGAAAAGACAGCATTTTGCTCCCCCCATCAGTTTACTCCTGCCGGCTCCTGTTCCAGATGGCAGGAAGGCACAAACGCTATTTCCGTGCGCGTGCGGTCTGTCTTCACTTCCTTTTGGGAAAGGCCCAGGTTTTTCTGGGTGGTGTGTGTAAGGTTCACATTTGGCTCTGTGGTGCATGCACTGTCCACCATACACCAGTGACCTCGCGGACATTCTCCCAAAGGGCCCCAGGCTTTGCAGTGTAATGATCAGAGCCCAACATTTGCCCAAATAAGTTTACTCCAATCATGTGCCAGATGGAATGAAGAATGCGGGCACAAACATTTCTCTCTCTCTCTTTTTTTTGGATTCATCTCTCCCATCTATGTGCTTGTGCAGTCTGTTTTGACTTCTTTTTGAGAAAGGAGCAGGTTTTCTCATGTGTTTTGTGTAGGACCAATATTAAGACCAATAGTGGTGCAGTCCCAGTGCTGCAGACTGGCCTCATGCTAGCACCAGCCTTTCCCAGGGGGCCCGGCATGGTTCAAGAGGTGAGGGTGGGTGACAGAGTGGGAGCTTTTTGGTTTTTGTTTCTTTTTTTTTTGACTGAGCACACCTGGAGAGTGGAATCTGAGAGCCACTGGCCACCCTTGTGGGTGAACTCATGGCCACCAAGGCAGTGGGTGAGGAAGAGAATCTCTCTCCTCCAGCTTGGCCCGGCCAGGGTGTTCTGTGGCCCTGCAAGTGGAAGGGGATGTTGCATCCACCATAAATGCCGGAGGGTAAAAATCACCGCCAAATTAGTAGCTTCCAAATATCATTTTCAATAAAAACTTCATGATAAAAAGCACGTTAATACCCAATGGTTAGTGGTTTTTATGACGGCGTTAAACCATTTGTGCTGAGGCTCTACAGCCGATGCCGTTTCCTCACTGAAGAAAGAAATTGGCTGCTAGTGCAACGTTTGTGCGCTTTCACTGTTGCTATAAAACCAGCCCCCAGGAGAATTTTAAGTCTTCTTGAATTGCTTTTTAGCACAGACTAAGGAAGTAAAAGTTCTAAAACTGCCTGGTTACAGACAGATCACTTAAAAAGCCAACTTTGTACTGGCAAAGTCGCGCTACAGGAAGTGCTGCAAAAGGCAGAATATAACAATATGAAAGCTAAGTATTGTTATTTATTTAACAAACAAAACAGGCTGTCATTGAAAACTAAGAGGCTCCAGAAACTTTTTAAGGTCATGTGAAATGCCAGATCCTCGTTGTAACAGACGTCATGCTATAATGTGCAATGATGTTTACACATGTATGTCTTGGCTGGTGGACTTGTTTATAAACATGCACAGACTCATCCTCTTTATTCAATGCAAGTTTATTAATCCATTGCAAGGTGATTCAAAATAGCACCTAACACAAAGCCATTCTCCAAATAGCCAGAATCATTGCATTTTCTAATGAAAAATATAAAATAACTAGAATATAAAAACATAGAGTAATCTAGGTTTAGTTTAATTCACGTCTAATGTACTGATGGTTCAACTAACCAGATGTAGTTGTATGTTAAATATACAGTGTTTTTATAAAGCAGAGTGAGGCTAGACTAAAAGAGTCACTTTAAAAGGCAGGTGGCATCTAGAACTGGGACTTGCTTGACAGAATTGGTCAGTATGAATCTCTTCTTCCCACTGTTTTTGAGCCCCTTTAGGACTGACACTGTGTGAATTCAACTTTCTGTTCCTTGTTCTCTGGCTCCTGTGGCGGTGTTCACCTAAATGTGTTCAATAAGTGTTCAATGTTATAACACTGTTGCGGTTGTGTATTTTCAACTTCCACGGAAGGATGTTATTGCATTTCATTCATTGGCCAAGAAGACAAAGATTGTAATTTAAAAAATAATTCTATCAAATAAAAGGAAACATTTGGCTTGGTTTTCATGGATTGAATGAGAGACCGTCAAGCCAGGAATCTATTTAAAAGCGACCCAATGTAAGCCACCTGGCATGTTGCCATGCGCTGGAATGCTCCCTGACTTACAAGGACGACCTTTGGGTTGGCCATCCAGGAGTATTCCAAACAACCCATCTTCCCCAAACGTAACAAAGAGCTAGGATTGTAAAAACTGGGGAAGACATTTGAGAAATGATAAACAACCCTGAGGATTTGAGTATTTATTCTAGGCTGCTTATGATGACATATTTTTATAACACTTGTCTGGGTGCCAGGAAATGGCAGGATGGAAAATCACATTCCCCAAATAAGTGAAGGGTGTGTCACCCTGAGCGCCTTCCATCTCCAGCAAACTCTACTGATAGCTGAGAAAGAGAGTTTAAAGGTGCAAGAGAGATTTAATTCCTTTCAAAATGTCTTTTAAGAACCTTATGTTCAGAGAAAGCTTCTTTTTCTTTCTTTCTTTCTTTTTTTTGACAGCTCGCTTTCAGTGTTTGCTAATTTGTGATCTTTAGAAATGTCTAATGTGTTTTCAGGCCTTCTGTGTACCTTTAGTGAGAAAGGTTCCTTTGCTTAATTAATTTGCACTCTTTTTTATTTGCCAGAGAGTGTTTTCTATAAAAAAAAATAAAAAATAAAAAAAATATTTTTTCTAGGAAGCAAGCAAAGTAGGAATTGGAATAATTTCACATTTCAGTTTGGGAACATTTTATTTAGGTAATTTGAGGGTCAAGCTCTTGACAAATGAGGAAAGGTATAAGTCAATTGCTCTCATTTTCTCTCACTTTGTGTTTCATAGAGTTTTCATTGGAAAGTCAACTTAGTCTTTTTTATTTTTATTTTTTATTAAAGTACAACTTAAAATTAGGATTCCCGTAGGAACCCTGTACACCTTCTAAGGACATCACCACTTCTTGTTGTAAAATAACGAAAGATAAAGTTTCAGGCACTATACGCATTAGGGACAGCCATTAAAATAGTTACCCAAGATACCTGTTTGTTTTCCCCTCAAGCAATTACATTTACACATGCAGGTTAAAAGTTGCCACAGAAAGAGAAAAACAACTTGCATTAAGAAGTAAACTGGACCTTAAGAAGCAGTCCTTTTTGACTGAAAATTAGAATTCTCATAGCATGTGGAACTTTAAACACTGGCTTCACGTTGGTCAAGTAACCGACCATGATTAATGACAAGTAAAACAGGAGATTTGCAATTATGACTTTTTTCAGTTAGTGATTGAAAAGTGCAGACAATTTATGCCAAATTAATCTGATTACCTGCATTTTTTGATATTATTAGCAGACATGGATTTCACATTTGCTGAAATTTGCACAAGGGATTGTGCAAATTGGCTCTAGGGATGAGGTTGGAAATTTTGACCAAATCTAAGTCCATAGTCTCCAAAACACATGGAAACCTGGTTCCTTTTTGGGGCTAAGGAAAATCTTTGCGCTTTTCTTAGATATGTCAGAGATGTGACACGGCAGAAGGCCATTTTTAACCTCTTTGAGTGTCCAATATAGAACATCTGAAGAAGATGGGGAGGTGTTCAAGGATACACATGAAAAGATTGTATCAATCTGCTTTGTGGGAATACAACTTGTACAGTCCCACAGACCCACCCTCAGAGAAGTCCCGCACTTGTTCTGATATTCTGCTGTTACCATCGTTGAAATTCTTAAGAGTTTTATCTTTGAACCTGTATTTTGTAAGTTAAGTCTGATGGGACAATGGAAAACTTGAGCAGAGGCAGTACAGGCAATATATGTGTCTGTCGTTCCTTGCCACCCAGCTCACATATAACCTTCAGGAGGTCCCTTGGACACAGAATTTTGGTCACGGGAGCTCAGTGAGACTCAAAGTGAGTACACAGTCATCATGTTATGGAAGCCTTGAGTTCCACAGAGTGCTGGTAGAATGTGGGTGTATCAAGCAGTGAAATAAAAATATAGTAGTGTTAGTTGTATGCAGTGTTCCTACTCTTCCAGTAAGAATAAAATAGGTACACATATAAAAGTCTGAAATACAAAATTGTGTAATTTCAGTGATTCCATGTGAGTTAAATGCTCTTATATCTGTATTTAGAACAGGCATTGCACAACACAAATATAAATGGTAAAAATCATATTAATGATGCAACATTTTAATTTTTCTTCACTTAGAGCAATAAATGGCAAATAAACAACCCTATGACAAACTGAGAGATAGAAAGACTTTAAAAGAAAAGCAACTTTATATTTTAGTATATATATATAGATTTCCTACATTTTGAGCAAAGGACCCTGAATATTCATTTTGCACTGAACCCTGAAAATTATGTAGGGGTCCTGAGGCTGATCAGAAAAAGAAAAACCACACGAGTTACTTTAATGGAGATAATTTTAAATATAGGGAATTAGATAAACAGTTATTGAAGGCAAAAAAGAACATGGAGGTAACAGTAAATTCAGGCAACAGCCACTACTTTCATGGCAGGGAAAATAGGCAAGAATTGGGGCTATCAACACTGAGGTGCTCAGAGAAGGAGCCCTGTAAGTATTTCGACTAGGTTCTCTATAGAAAGGGGACTGACTGGTTGGTGCCTTAAGAACTCAGAGGAGCAACTGCATGGAGCCAGGACTCCCACCCCTAAAAGGTGGGGGCTGGGGGGGCACTGCTTGTGCTGGTACCTCCCATAGAGTGCAGTGCAGCTGGTTCTGGGAGTGCCAAAATAATCTGGAAATTGGATCCAATCCTGCTGGAGCCAACTGCTGCAGCAGGAATAGCAGACACATAGGAAAGGAGTGAGGCCTCTTTGTCTCCTCTGCCTTCCAGTTTGCCTTTAGTGTTTCCTATTGGATAACCGTAAGAGGAATCCCGTGGTAAAGGAGAAATGTGGTCTGCAGAGTCCTGGTCCTGACATCACAAAGCAGAGCACAGAAAGGTGGCATGCAGCTGAGAGACTAGTTTAATAACAGCATATAAATTAACCAAGTTGAGAGCTCAGGGTATTGATAACCAGTTACAAAAGTCAAATTTTCACGGGTGGCTACGCACAAAGATATAAAGTCCAACCCGAGAAGTTAATGAGAAGTATCCCACATGAACAACACCCTATGTAAACAAGGCTAAACTTGTGCTTCATCTAGGCTCATCCATTTCCAGCTACGATGTTTTCTATTCTCTTCTGTGAAACGTGAAGCCTGTTCCAATCTTGGGATATTCTTAGGTTTGGAGGGCTCTTCTCCCACATAGCCCCATGGCTAGCTTCTCACTATTTAAGTCTCAGTCCAAATGTTTTCCCCACAGAGAGGCCTTTGCTGACCTCAAATCTAAAACAGCAACCTTTCCTTCTGTTCTGAATCTCTTTCTACCTCAATATACTCTTTTGTCTTGGCAATTATCAACATCTGAAAGTATCTGCTTGCTTGTTAAATGTCTCCCCACACCAGAGGATCAGCTGCATGGGAAGAGACTCTACCAATTATAAGAAGGATCATTACTCTGAGCAGTGCTTAGAAGATGCATGGCACATGTTAGGTCCTAAATAAAATGTTTGTTTTTTTTAACTCCAAGTGAGAAAGAGTCCTATAGCAAATATTTTCCGTCATCAAATTATTATTTGAAAGTGTAGGGTATGGCTAGAAATATGATACTTTGTTAAGGTGATGATACTTACTAATTTTCTGACCATAGTAAGTTCTCTACTATTTAAAATATGTATTTTATTTTCTTTTTTGTAGAGATAGGGTCTCACTATGTTGTTCAGGCTGGTCTTAAACTCCTGGCCTTAAGTGGCCCTTCCACCTTTGTCTTCCAAAATACTAGGATTTCAAGTGTGAGCCACCATGCCCAGCCACTATTTTAAAAAAATAATATAATGAAGAGTTAATCATGTTCATCTCATTGAAACTTTCTACTCGAGGTGTTCCTAGATGTTCACCCACTGAATGGATAAACAAAATGTAGTATATCATGTAATGGAATAGGATTTGGCCATAAAAAAGGAGTGAAATACTGCTACACCATAGATGAACCATGAATGGAAAAAAGTCAGTGACAGAAGACAACACATTACATGACTCCATTTCTATGAGACACCTGAAAGAGGCAAATCTATAGAGACAAATTAGATTAGTAGTTGCTAAGGGTTAGGTGGGCAGAGGGTGGTGGTGGTGGGATAGAGGAATGAGAGATAAAGAGTACAGTGTTGTTTTTTTTGATGTGACAAAAGTGTTCTAAAACTGACTGGTCGCACATATCTGTAAGCATATTAGAGACCATTGAACTGTATGTTTTAACTGAGTGAATTGTATGATATGGACATTATTACTCAATAAAGCAATTAATAAAAATAAGTGTTTTTCTGGATGGTGGGTGAAGAATACACATTTATATTTTCTCCCACCCTATACACCAGGGATTGACAAATTGTGGTCCAGGAAGCAGATAGGGTCTGTTGTCTGTTAGCCTGTTATTTGTAAATTAAGTTGTATTGGAATGCAACCATGCTCATTTGTTTGTATATTATTTTATGGTGGCTTTCTAACTAAAACACCAGAGTTGGATAGTTTCAACAGAGACTTCATAGCCCACAACGCTTAAAATGCTTATTATCTGGCCCTTTAACAGAAAATGTTTGCCTATCCCTGTTTGAGGAGAAAAAGAGACAGACAAATAATAGCAATATTATTGAAAGAGCAGCTACTTATCATGCTAAGTGCCATGCAGCATATTAGAACACAATATGTTGGAAATGGCCACCTGGAAAATTTCCTGAGAAAATGAAACCTTGTTATGAAGCGTTTCTTTCTTTTGTCATTACACTATTCCCCAAATCACTGAATTTCATTGACTCTAAGACTCTACTTATTATAAGAAGCATCATTATTGTGATACTACTAAGACAGAAAAACTGCTTTAGTTAAAACATAGCACAAGGCTTTCTCACTATAGAACTTCATGTATTCAAGGAGCTCTTTTAGATTCAGTTAAACAGATTTTTATCATACATCTTCCTTGCATACACACAGAAAGGTACACATGAGCTTGGGAACAAGCAAGGGAAACCTCCCTCTGGGTAAGCCCAGAAAGAGGCCACAATGCTTGGCACACTATTTCCTTCACTTCTCATTCTCCCCTTTGTTTCTCACCCTCTCTCCCCAGTTTTTGCATCTGCTGGTCTCCTCTGTTCAGTTTCCCTTCTGCTGACCATTCCCTCAACACAACTTCTTCCCTCTTTTCCTCTGTCCATTTCTTTCCATTTTTCACCAGCAGCCATCATCACCCTTTTCCCACCAATGGACTCATGTCTGCTGCCTCAGGACAGTGATTACAAGATACCTTCTGATTTCAGGGAGGGTAATATATGGAAAAGCGTGTGACTTCGACTCAGTACGATTGGTATTGGAAGTTTGCACTCTAAGTCAGTGGTTGTCAACCTTTTTGGCAACAGGGGCCAGTTTTGTGGGAGACAATTTTACCACAGACTGGTAGAGGATAGGATGGGGGATAGGGTATGGGGGAAGGGGGAGGGGAGGGGACAATCATCAGGCGTGAGATTCTCACAACCTAGATCTCTTGCATGCACTGTTCACAGTAGGGTTCGAGCTCCTATGATAATCTAATGCCACTGTTAATATGACAGGAAGTGGATCTCTGCTCACCTGCGCTCACGTCCTGCTGTGTGGCCTGGTTCCTAACAGGCCACAGACCGGGTGGGGGACTCCTGCTCTAAGTTATAAACAAGATGATGTGAGAGATTCAGTGCGGCAGTGCTAGGGTAGGGATGTAGTTGGGGTGATAAGTTTGGTAGATGTCTGTATGCATGTGACCAGCTCATAATGCCTGCCCGCATTCTCGTATTCAGCCGCATAAATAAAGACGTTCCCCAGCCCCCTGCTTGTAAGTAGGACATGTGCTAGTTCATGCCGGAGTTCTAGTGGCTGGTGATGTGTTTTTGAATTGTCGTTCCTGCTGTGACCAATAGAGGGCTCTGTGGCAACTCGCAGTCAGGCTGGACAACACCCTCTTCCCTCCATCCTCATGGTGCTCTCTATTGGTGGTTCTCAAAGTGTAGGTCCCAAACTAGCAATACTAGCATCTCCTGGAAACTTGTTAGAATTACACATTCTTGGACAACACCCCAGATCCACTGAATCAGAAACTCTGGAGCTGGTGTCCAGCAGTCTGTGTTTTAACAAGTTCTCGGGTGCAAACTACAGTTTGGGAGCCAATTCTTTGTAACCTACCTGGAGTGATGATCTCTGTCATCTTTATTACCTTTCCTGGCCTCCAGGCCTATCATCTTCTGCTCTGTTGGGATCAAGGGTGGCAAGAGGTGACGATAAACCTAGATTAAAAAATAAAACAAAACAAAACAAAAAGAGTCCCCCCAACCAACGCATATCAGGTAAGACTTTGTTCTCTGTAGAAGGAACTGCTCAGTTAGAGGATATGTACCTATTCTTTTTACATTGTTGGAAGTAGAAAACTTGTCTTTCCTGGGTGATGTGAAACATGACTGATTAGCATGTTTCGGCAGGTTTCGGTAGATTGGGCAGGCAGAGAAGTCCTCACTGAAGAGGTGACAGTTAAGTGGACTGTGAAAGCCAAGAAAGCTTTTCAAAGATCAGGGAGCAGTGGCTTCCTGTCTTCCTATCCACTTCTCTGTTTCCAACCACCGTTCACATGGATGACAAGTTAATATACTTAAAGCATCCATTGATTGGTGGCACACCACTGCTCCAGAAATGAATATGGCTCCTGCCACAGATTCTCTATCACTCTCTGGTTTAGTTTACATGCCTCCACGGGACATGCTTTCTATTCAAGTAGTATTGTCTTCTTTTCTGAGTTGGAGTCTCGCCTTGTCACCCAGGCTGGAGTGCAGTAGCACGCTCATGACCATTGCAGCCTCGACGTGCTGGGCTCTGGTGATCCTTCTACCTCAATCTTCCAAGTAGCTGAAACACAGGTGTGCGCCACCACACCTGGCTAGTCTTTTTTTATTTATTGTAGAGATGAGGTCTCGCCAAGTTGCCCAGGCTGGTATCAAATCCATGGACTCAGGCAATCCTCTTACCTCTGCCTCGCAAAGTACTGGGATTATAGGCATGAGCCATGGTGCCCTGCACTCCAAGTAGTATTTTTACTCCCAGATCATGGCTTTGCTTCTGTCTTCATTCTGTTGTGTGTACTTCTCTTCCTCATGCCCAATTTGAAGCCTACCTGCCAATTACTGTGTCACTGCATTAATCACATTAATATATTTTACAAAGCCTTGATATATTTCTGTGACTTTTTCCTAATCTAAAATCTATCAGCACTTTTATATGTCATCTTCATTTTAGCCATTATATGTTGCTTTATAATTGTTCTCTTAGGTTGTAAGAAATGCTTATCCATATATATGTAAGCATGCATCTATACTTACAGGTATTTTTAAGATTTAGATCAGATTCAGGTTTTTACTTTAATTTTCCTTGAGTCCTCATAGTAGATATCTAATAAATGCATATAGAACTAAAATTGTAAAATAAGCTTTTAAGTGATTATTCTTTTTTGCTTTATTGTATTATGATGTGGGATACACATCAGGGTTAGGTACATAAGTGGTCTACATGCAGGTAAAGTTTGGGCCTCTCACTGGTTCTCACTTTCCCTGGTCTAGGGTCTCAAATGAGTATTCTAAAGAAATTATTTGCAGCTGACTTTGAACCTAATTAGTTTTTCCTTAAGAGCAATGGTTTCTGTTAGGTATATCTAAACAGACAACAAAGGTAGGGTTCAGAGGAATCTCAGAAAGAACAGAAGAAACCGGCTTGGGATTAAAGCATCTCCAAGTGGATCAGCAGAGTAGAATTTTCGGTATTAGTGATTTTATAAATGGGAAGAGAGAAGGAAGGGAAAAGAAGAGCAAGAAAGAAGAAAGAATAGATCACAAACCAAATGGAATTAAAAAAAAAAATCTACCAGTTAGAGAATTCAATATTTAAACAAAAAAGCACAATAGCCATAGTTTTAAAAAGTTACATATTTCTAATCTCCCAGCTTTCCAAAGTTTACTACAACATAATTCTCTGAGAAGGAAGATTTCCAAATCACAAAGTAAATGGCAAAACTCAGGGCTCGGAGTCATCTCCAACACCTGTTAGCACACATGCATGATCTTAACAAGCTTTCCCAACATCACTGTGCATGTTTTATTTTATTTTTATTTTGTAGAGATGGGGTCTTGCTCTATCACTCAGGCTGGAGTGCGGTGGTACAGTCTCAGCTCCCTGCCACCTCAAACTCCTGGGCTCAAGGATCTTCCTGCCTCAGGCTCCAGAGTAGCTGGGACTATAGGCACAGGTGACTATGCCGGGCTCACACATTTTAGAACAGTGTAACTCAAGCATCGAGGGGCTTTAAGCCTTATAAAGTGAAACAAAGGCGAGAAGGCTACAGCAGAAGATAGTGGTTAAGCCCTTTGGGCTGGGAATCAGACCATTGTTGAGTCAGGTGGCTGGGTGTCAAATATCTGCTCCACCATTTGCCAGCTGTTTGCCTTAGGCAACTTAGGACACTGCTCCTGGGCAGTAGGCTTTATAGTGCCTGTAGGTTGTTGGTAAGATTAAATGAGATATTGTATGGGAAGCTCTTAGCATAGGGTTTGGCACCTAATAAACACTCAATAAATGCTAACTATCATACAAAAGAGAGCTCTTTTTCTCTAACCACCAGATGACATTTCCTTCCTTTTGGGTTGATTCCACTATGAAATGATTATAAAGCTACTTGCTATCTCACAGCGGAGGCCTGCTTTAGCGGAGGCCTGCTTTCACTTTTTTTTGTTGTTTTATGAGTTTCCTGGCTATCTGAGTGCTAGGAAATACTTCATTTGATCAATGTGCCAAACCCATTTTTCCTGCTACAAAACAAAAAAAGACAGTAGTGTCCTACTCTAAGATAAAACAAAAGCCAGAGACCCAAGGCATTTTTGCAGCAAAGAATAATGAGTATATCAAGAAGGTAATTTGTGCCCCAGTCCAGGTGGCCTTCGGAGCAGGTGACAGCAGGGGCCATGGTGGTATTAACTTCATAAGAGTAGATAAGTCAGCGGGAGCTACTCAATCACTTGACAGAAGTCAATTCAGAAGGCATCTGAAATGCCTGGCTTTAAAGATAATCATGTTAGGAATCAAAAAGGGGTCTAATGTTAGAGTCATGCCTTTCAAATGCAACAAATCATTATACCTGTCTAGATTTATGGACAGACGTATTTATGTTGACACTGGACCACTAATACTTTGACAAATGAGAGGCTTTGACATATACAACAGATATGCCCAAGTCTATTTCCTGATTCAAAAAAAGGAATGAAGTAGTGAATTATGACAAGCTGGCAAGGTGGGCTGGTATGGCTCTGGGGTCTCTGCTGTCCTGGCCCCACGGCTGCTCATTGCTCATTGCAGCAAGGCCAAACAACAGTAAGCACAAAGTGCCGTTCTCCCCAACGAATAAGATTGGAAGTGCTGATCTGAAAGCCTAATAAAGAATGGACTCCCCATGGAGGTTACCCATGCGCAGAAAAGAGTCTGATTTCTTAGCCCCCAAAGGATTCGTGGCCCTCTGTGAAGGAAGTGAGGAGAATTTGATTAGCAGCTAAGTATCCGAGTGTGGTGATGCTGCAGTGGCCTCGGCTTCTGACTAAGTTTATTAAGGAGGCTAATTCCTATCAGTGAATTAAAGTCAGGGCTTGATTCATACTCAAGCACCTGGAAGAAATTTGCTTTGAAAAAAAAAAAAAAAGGTCTGTAAAGAGACAATTAGATTTATGATCTATCATCAGGAATTTGATAAACTCAAAGCAGTTGAAGGAGACCTTAGATGAGATTCATTAATGTAACAGGATCTGTATCATTAATAAGAGAGAACTTTGCAGATGGAATTTTATTTCTACCTGGTTGTTTTTGGATACTGTCCCCTGCATCTTTGTACTAAGTCATATCCCTTGCCTTAGGAAAGTTCAATCTATAATAATTTAGCCCCTGGATTAAAAGAAGGGATTTCTCTATCATATGACAACTCAACGTGAGCCAAGGCTTTGCCAGGAGGAAATAAGAGACTTGAATGCAGGCAGTGAGTTTCTCCATAGGAATAGAGATTGGATATTGGGTATTACTTGCAGAGCAGGAGAACTTGGTGTTACTGAGTGAGAGGTCTCCATGAGGTACAGAAAACAGCTTGGGTGGAAAATAAAGACTCCACCAGTATGTGTTCACAGTTGTGCACAAATGCACATACATTCTGAATTTAGATGTGACTGTTGAAGTTAGGAGAATAAGAGGAGTTCTGATGCCAACATTCATTCATTTAGAAGATATTTATGATCACGTACTGTGCTCTGGGCACCATGCTGGGTAATGGAGATATACCAGTGGAATATCTCAGGTAACTTGCCTGCTCTCAGGAGCTTATGCTCAAGCTGAGTGGTACGAAGGCAAAGAGCATCAGGCCATAAACACAGGTAAGAAAATGAGAGAAATGTAGAGTAAGGTAAGTGCTATAAAGAAAATAGATACTTGGGGGATGGAGAATAACTTGGAGAAGGGGACTACTGTAAGCTTAAGGAAGACTTTATGAGAAGGTATCTATAAGAGCTAAGATCTGGCCAGGTGCCGTGGCTCAAGCCTGTGATCCCAGCACTTTGGGAGGCTGAGGCGAGAGGATTGCCTGAGCCCAGGGGCTCGAGACCAGCCTTGGCAACTTGGTGAGACCTCGTCTCTACAATAAGTCAAAAAATTAGCTAGGCTTGGTAGCATGCAAAAAATTAGCTAGGCTTGGTAGTAGTTCCAGCTACTTGGAAGGCTGAGGTGGAAGGATCGCCTGAGCCCAGCAGGTTGACATTGGGGTGGCTGTGAGTGCGCCCCTGCATTCCAGCCTGGGCAATGAGTGAGATTCCAAGCCAAAAAAAAAAAAAAGAGA
>NW_007249964.1:668656-675438 GCF_000164805.1 Carlito syrichta | reverse complement strand
TAGATGATTTTTTATTTTATTGTAGAGATGAGGTCTCGCCAAGTTGCCCAGGTGGGTCTTGAACCTGCGGGTTCAGGCAATCCACTCACTTCAGTCTCCCAAGGCGCGGGATTACAGGCTGAGCCACTGAGCCCGGCATCTGATTTTAATTTCAAAAGTCCATCCTGGTTACTCTGTGATGGATTGATGGAAGAGAGATAAGAA
Organism: Carlito syrichta; assembly: GCF_000164805.1. Lineage (NCBI taxonomy): Eukaryota > Metazoa > Chordata > Mammalia > Primates > Tarsiidae > Carlito > Carlito syrichta. The sequence continues at coordinate 675,234 of NW_007249964.1, read as the reverse complement.
TGAGTGCAGTGAGATTTGTTAAGACCATATAGAATTTCAGGCAAGATGATGGCAGCTTGGGCCATGAGGATGCCATGCCAATGGAGAGAAGTGGATGGATTGTGGATTGAGTTTGGAGTCAAAACAGACTGTAATTCCATAGTCCATTTCTTCTAAGGTTAAAAAAATCTTTTTTTCCTACCATGTGCCTAAGATTTATATGGAGATTTATGAAATGGTACCCACACTGTGTTTGAATTCCTTGGAGGGAAGCAAAGCATTATTATTATTTTCTTTACTCATATTGTGAATTTATTAACTTTTAACTCCTATATTGAGGTAGGTATTTCACTGACAGCTGGGGTCTCATTTAGCTAACCAGGTGCCCATGTTAAACAAAGGTTATATTATTATTGAAGTTATTATTAGAAAAATATAATAGCTCATGTTGAATACCAATAACAAAACCTAATTTCATATAACTCTAGCAGGCAGCCTTAGTTATGGGGCACAGGTAAGTGTATTCAGTGAGTGTGTTTCTGATACTCAATGTCTTCTTTTCTTAGCAGTTTTAAGGAGGTTTGGAATCTTGAGTGATTCCAGACCAACCCATTCTGAATGATAGCTTTGCACAGTGGTCAAACCCAAAACCTTCCCCAGAATTTTAAATTAATCTCTTGAGGGAGTGAGGTGCAGCATGTTGACAGGGCAAAAGAAAAAACACCCAAATTAACTGGTCCTTAAGAAGTAATTAAACCCAGGAAATTTGGTTATAGGAGGAAGGTAATTTTAAAATAGGCTTATGATTACATTTAAGAAAACATAATAAATGTGCTAAGAATACACATGCATATATTTTTCATAGATTGGAGGACACAATCAGAGCTAATATATTACCTGGGAGCCTTCTAATCTCCCCCTTCCTGGCCCTCCTTCTCCAAAATCAGATTGTACCAGGCATAAAATTCATATAGTTGTGAACTCCATTACTTACTAGATGCTTTAAAAAATGTATTAGAACCAGCAAACAGAATAATATGACTTAAATTTGGCAACTGTATGCAGGAACTCTGGTTAACATTCCAGGTACACTAGGGTCAAAAATACTTCATAATATGGACTTGACACTGGTTGAGGACATAGTCACTGTTATTGGTGTTTATGTGTGTCGGTGGAGTGCATCCTAAGAAGCTGGAAATGAGTGTTCCCTGAGAGTCAGAAAATCAATATCTACCTGGAGCATGGCCATTACCAACAGCATTAACCCAAATTACAAGTCAAATGGGCAGAGGAAGTGTTTCCTCCAACTGAGTGATAAGTTGTGAACTCTGGAAAGAGTGATGTAGCCTTATCTTTCTTTAGACTCCTGCTCTCATATTTCTTGCTTTCCTCCATCATGACAGATATTACTATTGTCTTGGTTGCTTACTCAGTTTTCACTCTCCTTTTCTTTTTTGTTAATATAACCCTGATTTCGATTGGGTGACCATGTGCCTAGGAGAAAATTCTGAGCTTTCAGATTCTCTTGCAGCTAGGTTTGGCCATGTGACACAATTCTGGCTAATGATAAGTGAGCAGAAATCCTTTGGGTAGGACTTCCTGGAAAGTTTTTGTTTTCCCAATTTAAAAGACTGGACTGGCATGTCTCAAAATTTTTTTTTTGGCCAATCACCCTTTGTTTTCTTTCTCTTGTGCCAGAAATATGGATGTTATACCTTGAGTTAGAGCAGACATTTTAACAACGTAAGACATCCAGCATAAGGACAAAATCTGACTAAGGATGGTAAGAAGGTAGAAAGAACCTGGCCCCTGCTGGCATTGCTAAGCAGTGGTAGCAATTCTGGATTTCTTACTTCCAGATTTCTTCATACATTTTGAAGTCACAGTTGCCTGAGCTCTCTGCTGCATGTATACTGTCTCGAACACTCAGGTTGACATTCAGCTTTCACTTCATTTGCAGAGCAATGATCTGTCAGTTTCCCGAGGGCAGAAACAAAAATTTCTTCATGTACAAGTTCTCTATGGTGCCTAGTTAAAGGCTGAAGACCTGGAGGATACTGAAGTAATTTTATTTTTTGAAATAATTTTAGGTGGTAAAAGAAATGCCAGAAATCAGGCTTCTTTCATACCACTGGTTCTTAGCCAGAATTGCACATCAGATTTACCGTGTGTAGAAATATGTGTGTAGAAATACACACACACACACACACACACACACACACACACACACACACACCTATCCGTACCTTAGCCCCATCTCCAAACATCCAGAAGATCTAAGATGGGGCCTTGGCATCCAAACTTACCAAAAACAAAACAAAAAACAAACAAACAAGCAAACAAAAAACCCCCAAAAAACCCTCCTCACATACAATTGCTAGGAAATTTGGCTTTAGTGTCTGGTATCATACATATCCCTCCATCTTTGTCCCTCAAATCTTCCCTTTCAGAAAAGTCTGCCATTCATGGGCTTCCTCAACTTGTCTGTCATATTTGACATCTTTGGAGACTTAATGACAAGAATTTCTTCTCCAAATCCCCCATTAAAGAAAGCTGTTTTGTAATACCCAGAGCTGCTTATGTTTTAGCCATTTAAAAGGAACACAAATTAGAACAGGTAAGAGTTAAATCATGGCTAGTTAGTCTGAAGCATTTTCAATGAGAAGGTTTCAAATATGTACCTAGTAAGGAGTTATGATTATCACATCCCTTAAGTGATCAAGGTAAATATTGGTTGTTTCTGGAAGGGCCAGGCAGGGAGATAGGGGCATCCAATCAGGTAAGGGTACTCTGGAACTTCAGCACTATGGGACTTATTTCTAAAAGTGGGTGGTAGGTCCATGGATAATTGTTGCCCTTATACCTTATATATGCATTAGAGATATGCTTGTGGGCACAACATCTTTTATAATAAAAAGTTAAAGTATTGAGCAATTCAGGCAATAGACATTGTAACCGTTTTTTGATCAAAGAACAAAGAAACAAACAAAACCCAAACATAAAAAGAACTATGTTTCATTCTGATTTTCCCCAGTGGTGAATGATTCCGGTTTCCAGTCTCAGCAGCTTTATTTTACACCATCTTAGTCTACAAATTTTCCTGATTAAGGAAGTCATCTATGATAAAATGAAAGCCCTGGCCACATTAAAGAGCTCATCTCTAAAGTAAGCAGCATTTTATTTAGAGTGGTAAGGGTGTAATTACTTTCCACTGACCCTCAACTTATGAAAGGGAGGACAGGTCATGGAAGGTTGTAGATCTATCTTGTTTTATTTCCAAACAAATTCTATTTTTATTTTGTCCTCTTGGACAAGGTTTTCCAATGATCTACACTGCAGAAGAGAAATGCAAAAGCATATAGATTTCTACAGAGTGGGCAAACTCACAATGGTAAAATTTCAAAAGCCACTCTCTTCCCAACCAATTTTATATTCTCTTCAGAGTTAGAACAGAGAGTAGGACATTTGCATACATGCATTTCTTTCCTTCTTGAGAGTGTTGGAGGGTGAAACAATGCAGTGACCGGTAGTAAAATTGCAAGGGGTTTGTCACTTCTCTGTCAAGAGTCCATGGACAACATGCTGACTGATTACAACCTCATTCCTACTGCGCCAAACTATGGACTCAGAGTATACAACCCAGTGCCTCACATAGTCCATAGCAGCCTGTTGGAGATGACAAATGGCATGCCTTTTTAAAAAAATCAACACTAGTGAAAGTTGAAGGTCAGTTCTGCAAGTAAATGGGGTGTAATGAATTGCTCAGGCACATACTCATGCTTCTGCTTTATGACTCTCCACTTAGGAAGGCAACCATCTGGATGGTAGGCCTTAGAGGGGTGAGAGAGCAAATCCACTACACTGAATGAGATAACTTCCTCCCAACTTCCTTAAACCACTCAGAACGATAGTTCTCAGAATGAGAATGCCTTAGAAACATGTGGGACCCCGGGAGGTCTGAGGTGGGCTCAGGTGATTCCAACACAGGTAGACTACAGTCTACACTTTTAAGAAGCTCTAGCTCTTCTCTGGAGTGAGATTTTCATTTTTGGTGACTCTAAGGGATCACAGTGGGATGACATACATGTGCAGTCCCCACTGCTCCTACACATTTGGCTGAGACCTGAAAGGTAATATAAAGCAAAAGGTTTGTCCTAATTCTTCCCACCACTGATTTACTCACTGACTCCCTACCCTCCAAGACAACAAATTCCTGACACATAATAGGCTCTCAATCTGTGGAATATACGACCACAGGAATTCAATTCCTTCAGAGGAAAGAACTCTAAGAGGCCTCCTGAGATATATCTAAGAGTCTTTGAGTTCTTTGATCTGTATCACCTCTTTAAGTATCCTTGTTGGAAGAAAAACCTAAAGATCTTCTCAGTCACCCACTTGAAAGTCAAATGTCATTGTTGGATTGTGCTTGGAATGACTTCATCAGGGGGCTTTCCTGCTACAGAAATCTGGGAAGAGACCAGCTGTCAACTGGCTCAGGGACCCAACCACTGTCTGACAACTATCTTTCTTGCACAAGCTGTCCACTATGCAAAAAATGACAAAGCCTGCAGCAGATGTTTGCAAGAGAGTTGTCCAGTTGAAAAACTGGCACCAAGTCAAATTAAAAATAGGACATTATAAAATAGATTACACTTGTTCAGTAAGACCTGTCTTTGCATCACCCCAGGTCAACATTGCCAGCTGCTTTTTTATATAGGGAAAGACTTGGCGACTGTTTCCCATGGTATCTTTTTAAATGTTAATGCCATGTTTTCATCAAGTCTCACCCCATTTAACCATATATGACACCAGCCTGTCATACCTTGAATTGGGAAAGAAATCATCCATTACCACTGGGACCACTTTCTCCCCCAGGGACACGTGCACATCCAGAGTTATGGGGAATGTACTTCTGCATAATGCCAGATTAAAATTTGTTCAATTTCCATCAGTTCAGCACATATTTCCTGAGACATGCAGTTTGCCAGACTTTGTGCAAGGCAGAGTGAATCAGCCCAACATGGCCTGGCCTCATGGAGATTTTACTCCAGTGCTGGCATTCTAACCTCTTCTGTGCCTTTGAAGTCTGGTGACATGCATAAACCGCTCCTTAGAATACTATTTTAGAATCTATTAAATATATAGGGTTGTAAAGAAAATGAGTGATAACAAAATTGTTATTTAAATAATTTAAAAGTGGTGGTATAATAATATAAGTGCTTTACTAATGTATATTAAATAAATTTTTGTAGCAAGTCTAACAAGTACCATAATTTAGGAATGGTGATTAGCATAAATGACATTTCAAGAAATTGGCAATATCTATAATGTGATATTGATCTATTGTGATAATGATCTATTGTTGACAAAATTACAGCTATTGCCAAATACTCCTGTGTTTTGTTGCCATCATTTATGCCAGAAAGAAATAATACATTTCAGTGTAAGGTTAGTGAAAAAACAATGTCATCTTTTTCTCAACTAAATTCACAACCCACCCTCTGAATATCTATCTATGGATCACATAGGGGTTTGTCATGCTAGGTTAAGTATTCCTGGTAGTGGACTAGACCCTGAATTTGGTGATGCTACTACACCAAGTCTATATTTACATATCCTTAGTGAAACAAAATATAATATGTGGCAGGTTTTGTGATAGAAAGGTGTGAGTGCTATTGTAATACCTACTTTCAATATGTGTAAAGGAAGGCTGGGACATTTGAAAGAAGTAACAGATAGGCTAGGGCATTAAAAAAAAGTAAGATTAAACCAAGGGAAGAGATACAAGGAGGAAGAAGTAGATACTGTTTCAGGCAAAAGAAACCATATGTGCAAACTCCACAAAGCAAAGTAGAGCAGGTGTAGGAATGAGGAGTGAGGTTTCCAGGGCTGGACCATAGAGTGGTGAGATAGGTGTGGTTGGGAAGGGTTAAGAGCTGAGATTGGAGTGAAGTCATCTGATCATGAGGGAAGGTAGTCTGTGCTAAGGAGTTTGTCTTTATCCTAATACCAGTGAGAAACCATTGTTAGTTTTCAGGAAACGTGTGAATTTAGGAGATCACTTTGCTGTGTGGAAAGCAGACCATGGGATAGAGGTAGAGAGGCCAGTTAGAATGAAGCTGCTGGGCCACTCTGGCCACTGATTTAATGTGGAGAGCGAGGGAGATTGCAGAAAGAGATGAGGGTTTGGGGTCAGGGAGAAAAACTAAATTTTGCTTTGGACATGGTGCAGTACATGTGCCTGTGAGAAATTCTAGTGGCTATAACCAGTATGCAGTTGTACATCTGCATGAACTCTGATGCATAGAAATAAAATCTGAGGCTGAGGCGGAAGGATCGCCGGAGCCCAGCAGGTCAGGGCTGCGGTGGCCGCTCCCGGCCACTGCACTCCAGTCTGGGCGACAGAGTGAGACTCCAACTCAAAAAAAAAGAAATAAAATCTGGACTGGAGATGTAAATTAAAATAGCCCCCTTTTTTGCTGTTGTTATATTCCAAACCCCAAATCCTAAAATTGGTGAGAAACTGTATTGAGTCATGTATTAAGTAATTATTATTATTATTATTATTTTGAGTTGGAGTCTCACTCTGTCGCCCAGAC
>NW_007249964.1:629098-668636 GCF_000164805.1 Carlito syrichta | reverse complement strand
TCTGGCGATCCTTCTGCCTCAGCTTTCCAAGTAGCCGGAATTACAGGCATGCGCTACCACTCCCGACTGATTTTTTGATTTATTGTAGAGATGAGGTCTCGCCTGCCCAGGCGGGTCTCGAACCCGCGGGCTCAGGCAATCCACTCACCTCAGCCTCCCAAAGGCGCGGGATTACAGGCTGAGCCAAGTAATTATTTTTAATAACTCTAGTGTAATGCTATATGAGGGGGATCCCAAGATACTCAGAATTTATTTATTAAAAAAGTATATTTATTCTTACATGTTTAAACGTCAGTCACCTTCAAAGTACTTTCCCTTTGATGTGGCACACCTATCAAGACACTTTTTCCACTGCTTAAAACTGTTTTTGAACTTGTCGATTTTGATGTCTTTTAATGCTTCTGCCATTTTTTGTTTCACCTCTTCCACGTCTGCAAAACTTTCCTTTTGAGATTTTTTTTATCCGGAGAAACAAAAAGAGTTGCTCAGGGAAGATCAGGTGAATAGGAAGGGTAGGGTACAGGGGTCAGGCCACTTTTGGTAAAAAATTGCTGAACACTCAGCGCAGTGTAGGCAGGTGCACTAGTAAATCACCCATAATGAAATGGGCAAATGATTTGAAAGAATCTCCAAAAAAAAAAAATTCACTGAAGGCAAACACAACCTCTCACAACAGTGCTAGCTGGCACATTGATGCCGATGGGTTCTCAGAACATTCACCTAGCAGGGAAAGCCTGCACCATAAGGGAACCACCCTCTAAAAGATAATTCCATTTTTTGGACCCCTCCTTGTATAACTGGCATAATACGTAACCTGTGTGTATTTTCTCAGTCTTCAAAATTTTTTTGACCTAGGTATGCTTGTGCTAACCTTGTAGACAGGAAAATGAATACCCAAAGAGGCTAAGTAATTTGTAGAACTTACAATAAGAAATAGAAATAGGTTTTAAGCTAGGTCATCTGATGTAAAACCTGTGCTCCTAAATACTGTATTCTAGGGATTTCCTAACTAATTGCTCTCCTTGAGAAAAAAACCATAACACTCCATTTATAGAAAAGAAAACAAATTTCAGACTTCTCATTCTCTGTTCCCTAAAAGTCAATCAATGTCTATAAATTTTTCTTCACATTTTCTTCTAAGGGTACAAATTATATCTAATAAAAACTTTTTATCCTTTTCATTGTCTTGTATAGTATGTATTGAGTACATATTTATTAATTTAATGGAAATAGAAGTTTTACCTGACTTAGATTCATTAAGGAAGAAGAATATGCCTAGAAATTCATGTATTAGGTAGAATTATGTTCGCAGCAAGAGACATAAACCTATAAACCTGATTTAAACCAGTCTAAAGTGGAAAAAATGAGGATTATGTCCTGAATAGTTGAAAAGTTCTTATCTTCAGGATGGCAGAATTCAGGCATTGTTCAAATATGCCACTAGATTTGGTCTGTCTTTCCTTCACTGTGTTGGGTTTGTCACAAGACTGCCCCCAGCTCCAGGATGACATCCTTCTAGATTAATTTACAGGAAAAAGAGCTTCTTTATTCCAGTCATTCCAGTAGAATTCTTTGAATCGCATCTCTTTGGTCTGGCTGGGACCAAACATGCTCATTTTGAGCCAAACTCTGTGGCCAGCACGTAAGACTGTGATGTCTAGCCGAGTCTGAGTCACTGGTCCACCCTTCAAGTGAGGGTTGGGAGTTTGCGGGTGAGGAAGAAGGTCCTCTCCAAACCATGTGAAGTGAAGGGAGGTGAGGGGTGAGTCCCCCTCACATCACCCCAAATCTAGCCTCTTCTAATGGTAAAGGGAAGAATATGTGCTGGGGAGGCAAAAACAACAGATGTCCATTACATTTGGCCTCAGCAAAATAAGATTCTGGTTTGTCACAAAGAATGCAGTTTTCATATAAATATCTTTGTGTCTGGAGATAAGAATATTTCCACAACAGTAAGTTCTATAGTTAACTATTCAATCACCAGGTGTTATTTTACAAGGGATACTTTGTAATCTTAACTGGAATCAAATAACCTAATCAAGACATAAAAATTTAAGGGCGCCTAACTTCAAAAAATGAAAACAACTCTTGCAATGTCATCTGGCCTACTGTCAGGGATTTCTAAAGCTGTATACTCTGTGATTTTAAAAAAATCATCTCTGACACTAGAGTAACTTCTTTGCAAAGAATAAGTGACTAGTCTTACAGCAGAATAAGAGAACTAACCCTCATTATCTAAAATCTATTTGGTTCTTGAATTCAGATAGCATGAGTTCTCACAGTGAGGGAGCTCTGTATTGGTTTTAGACTAATAGTTCACTATACTTCGATAAGAAAACTTTTTTTTTGGTGTGTTCTCATAAACACCAATGACATACACAATTATGTAAATGTAACATTTAACAAAATAAGAACAAAATTCTATCTGTTAAAGATGAACTATAGCATTCTCAAGATGCCTGACAGCGTTAGTTTTGTCTATAAGTGAAGTGAAAACAAAGGAAAGAATAACTAGCTACCTAATGGTAATCATTAGCCAAATCCCTTGTCATCATTAGCACTGTATGTCTGTGGTGCCAATATTAAATGCCCCTGGATGATATATGTCGATACATTTCTTAAAGAGTAACTTCATCTGACAACAAAGCAGAGCAAAATTAGATTTGGGTTTTTCTTTCCTTCTTCTCCCAGTTTTGTTTTTGGCATGTAGAGAGAGATTAAAGGAACAATAGGAAACTGTCTCAGGAAACTGATGAATAGAAATATTCCAAGATCAAGAGAGGATGTAATTAACATGCATTGCATACCTACTATGTGTGTGGTGTTTTGCAATTAAGAAAACTTTTATTATGAAATAATTTTAGACTTATGAAAGCGTTGCAAGTATAGTCTACAGTTCCTGTAAGTTCTTCAACCAGATTCTCTTTATGTTAACATTTTACATAACCATAGAATATTTATTAAATTTAAGATATAGACCTTGGAACAACACTACTAATGAAAGTACAGACTTTCTTTAGATTCAATTGACTTTTTTTTCATTGATGTCTTTTTTTTCCTGGTCCAGGATTGAGTAGAAGATCCCACATTACAATTAGTACAATTCTTTTTCATATTCACAAATTTGTCTTTTAGGCTACATTGCCTTACACAAATTAAACAACAGTTACTGAGAAGTAATTAAGATGCTCAGTGGCAGAATCTCTGATGTCAAATGCTATAATTTCCTTATCTATTCAATTTACTTAGGAATTCACAAATTTAAAAATTATATTGAGAATTTTTTGCCTAAATATCTTTACTAATTAAAATATTTTATATTCATAAATTCAAAAATATCCTCTTTATAGAGTGCCATTTAGCTAGCTTCACAACCTGTGCACATCCAAAACTAGTCAATCAAGAAGTTCAATATAACACTATAAGGAAATATTACTAGTATATGATTAATTCAAAAGATAGACATTTCTTTTCCAAGATTCCGAACAAAAGCAAGAAGTGGTCAAGCAGATTTTGTGGTCATTTGTAGCCACACATCTATTCCCCCTTTTGAGGCACCTCAGTTTTCTTTTGGGAAATTAGTTCTTGCCCCTTGCAAATAAATATTCTTGGTGGAAGTGCAATTCCTTGTACTGGCTCCACACTGCAGAAAGTGAGAGACCGTCTTCTCTTTCCTCCAACCTCAAGAGAGCCCAGAAGTAGCTGCAAGATCTAAGCTCAACCAGAAGCAAACTGTTCCCCAGAACTTTGGGTTCTGAACAGATACCATGAGAATAAAAAGACCAGCCAGAAGTCAGCAGAGAGCTTACCAGCCCACTCCTACTGTGTTAAACTTTGGCTCCTACTGCTCAGTCCTCTTTTCCTACCAAATTCCAAGCCAGGTTTTCCAGCAGCCTGTCAAGTCTGTGAGTTCCCACCTTCAATTTCCTTCCAGTGAATTCCCTTAATAAATGTACAAAAGACAATCGCATTTCTCTACAGCAATAATAAGCAAACAGAAACCCAAATAAAAAACACAATTCCATTCACAATAGCCACAAAAAAAATGAAATACCTTGGCATCTTCCTAACCAGAGAGGTGAAAGACCTTTACAATGAAAATTACAAAACACTGCTCAAAGAAATCAAAGATGACACAAACAAGTGGAAAAATATCCCATGCTCATGGATTGGAAGAATCAACATTGTGAAGATGTCCATCTTACCTAAGGCAATCTACAAATTCAATGCGATACCCATCAAATTACCAGCAACATTCTTCTCAGACCTAGAAAAGACAACACAGGAATTCATATGGAAACACAAACATCCAAGAATAGCCAGAACAATCCTCAGCAAAAAAAACAAAGCAGGTGGTATCACATTACCAGACTTCAAACTTTACTATAAAGCTACAATCATCAAAACAGCTTGGTATTGGTATAGGAACAGGCATATAGATCAATGGAATAGAATTGAGATTCCAGAAGCAAAACCTCAATTTCTCAACCAACTTCTGCAAGGCTAAAGAAACCATCAAGAGAGCAGGGAGACAGCCTACAGAATGGGAAAAAATATTTGCCAACACCAGGTCAGACAAAGGCTTAACATCTTTGATCTACAAGGAACTAAAACGTGCTGAAAAGAAAAAAACAAACAGCCCCATTATCAAATGGGCAAAAGATATGAACAGACACTTCACAAAAGAGGACATCCGAGCAGCCAACAAACACATGAAAAAATGTTCAACCTCACTAATCATCAGGGAGATGCAAATCAAAACCACACTGAGATACCACCTAACTCCAGCCAGAATGGCAATTATCAACAACTCAAAAAATAACAGCTGCTGGAGAGGGTGTGGCGAAAAGGGAACACTTCTACACTGTTGGTGGGAGTGTAAACTAGTGCAACCTCTGTGGAAAGCAGTGTGGGGATTCCTAAAAGCTCTAAATATCAACCTCCCATATGACCCCGCAATCCCCCTACTGGGAATATACTCTGATGAACTCAAATCACTCTATAAAAAAGATACCTGCAGACGTATGTTTATTGCAGCATTGTTCACAATAGCAAGAACCTGGAAACAACCATGCTGCCCATCAAAAGAGGACTGGATTAAAAAAATGTGGTACATATACACGATGGAATACTACGCAGCCATAAAAAGAACAAAATCATGAATTTCGCAGCAACCTGGATGGAACTTGAATCTCTAATACTGAGTGACCTCTCACAGAAACAAAGATCCGAGTATCACATGTTCTCACTCATATAATGGACCTTGAACATCCAATGTAATACTATAAGAAAATGACTGACGGTACTGCGAAACTATGGGGGGGAGAGGGATGGGATTAACAGTAGCAAATATCTGTCTGGGGAAGGGGAAACACCTCTTATCAACAGGGTGCCTGAATGAAACGTAATTGTACACCTAACCCTTAACTGTACCCCACAAAACCATAATAAAAAATATTGATTAAAAAAAGAAAAGAATTCCCTTTTACTTAGATTAACAGAATTGGTTTCTGTTGTTTACAACCATGTGTCCTAAGTAAAAAATATAATCTTCCGTAAGCACTACTAACTCCTTATGTGTTTAGAATCCTTTGAAGGGTTTCAAAATTCTTTCTTATAAGTTTTTCCATTTCTATTTAAAACTCTGATCATTAGCTTCTGGATTTATGGGCCTGGAACCCAGTACTGTCCATTTGGTCATATATGTCACACTTAGTTTTTGCTGACTGACTTCTCTCCTAGATGATACCCTCCATGCAGGCAGGGCCTTACCCTGCAGCATATAGCACTATGCTGGACACATAACAGGTACTCAAGAGATGGAAGGGAGAGAAATATGTGATTATGAAAGACATTGTTTCCAGCATCTTGGTCTGTTCAGACTGCAATAACAAAATACCATAAGGCACCAGCAGATGTGGTGTCTGGTGGGGGCCTGCTCCCCCGTTCACAGGTCTGTCTTCTCATTGTGTCATCACATACTGGAAAGGATGAAGTGTCTTTCTGTGGTCTGTTTTATATGAGCCCTAATCCCATCTATGAGGGCTCCACCCTCATGATCTAATATTCCTTGCAAAGACCCCCACCTCCTAATACTACCATCTTGGGAGTTAGAATTTCGACATATAAATTTTGAGAGGACACAAATGTTCAGTCTGCAACATTCAGTCTTACGTCCCTCATCATCATTCAGAAGTCACAGTTTTACCTTTGCGAATGATATTTTAGTGTCTGGCGAAGAGTCAGCATTGTGTTTGGCCCCAAATTATCAAAAGCAGAAGCTATTTTACCAAATATTGCAGAAGATCCCTTTCAAGGTGTCAGAATAATTGTCATTACATTGTTGTCATGAGATTAGAAAATGTTTACCAACATAGACTTCATGAAATAGGCCCATATTATTACTTGGGCTAGGATGCTTTAGAAAGAAACCACTTCCATATGCTATGAATCTCGGGATCATTACAACTCTTAAGGGAGATGCTATTTTTCTTTAGAGTTAAGATGCATTCAGAATCATGGGCTTATAAATGGGGAAAAATTACAGCCGACCAAAGACATAACAACACTTTAGCAAACGAGGGTGATGTTTACAACAGGACTGAATGTGACAGCTTTCAAAGCATTATGTATATTTCTAGGCTATACATGTATAACTCTGACAGCATGTCTGTTATAATTTTTGTAATAATGTGGATATAATTTATTAGAACTCAAATAGAGAATAAACTGAGCACATGCTTCAGCCCAACGTTCTAATTTGTCTCTTGCTGACAGTTTCGTATGTTTTAAGTAGAAATAAAGACATTACAATTGAATAAATGTCTTCCTCTTGCTAACCATGCCCTCTCAGGGTTAACAGCAAGCAAATGGAGTAGTGTGGAATCCTTGCGAAAGTAACCACAAATAAGACAACCATGGAGGAGAGGTGGGTTTCAGCTTTCCTGGTTGCCTGCCATGGAGTTTTGCTCATGTGTGATTGATTGCCCTGGTGAGTAATACCAGTTGGCAGACATTAGTAACACTTTGTCTTACTTTTGGTACAGTTGTTAGCTTTTCTATGTTTAGCATGTTTTCATATTTTAATAAGAATTCTGAAGCTGTGTATATATATATTCAGCATTAGCCTGAAACTTGACACTTTTGATTCTGGGGTAATTTATAGCTTCATCTGTATTTGACATAACTACAAGATGCTTTCAACATATGGAATTATGCTTGTAAAATTTAACCTTATTACATTCCTTTTCCAGCCCCTGTACATTTTTTATACACATTTACTTTGCATTTTAAACATTTTGATTATATATTGTTACTGGGGTTGGCATGGTTTTGCAGAAGGCATGGAGGATGGGAAAAAAACCAGGGGATACATGGAGTTGTTTTTTGTTTTTCTGACAATTAACCAAGGAGGCTCCATTTCATTTCTGTACCGAGATGGATGAGGTACCAGCCTGAAATCCTTTGTGATTTCGCCAACAACATGAGTACCAGGAATGTTTTTACCCCTGCAGTAAAGTATCCAATGAGGTGTTGGAAACATGTGGGCCCTTCCAGTATTTTGTGTGGTGCACTTGCTCCCTTCTGGGAGTTGGAACTCATCCACCAGGCAAACCATGTGAAAGGCATGAGCCTCCGACAATGGTGTGATGGAAATTTAAATAGGCAAGGACCTGCGCCAAGTTTGCATAGTATTGTTTTAGGCTGACTTTAGCTCAAGCCAATGAGTGGCTTGGCTTTCATACTTCAAGGCAGAAATCGAAAATGGCTCAGGGTCATCTTTAGAGTCTTCAGAGTCTCTAGATACTCAGTCGAGCACCCCCATCTTCATTAGAAGACAAGTTTTAAGGTCGGGCTTGACCTAGGTAATGGCCAAAATTTCCCTAAGGAAAGACATCGCTGGATGGTTTTAATTTATGACAAGCTACAACTAAAATTGAGTGGATGATAACCCATTCTGTATTTGCTTATTTCCGTTTATTGCAACCGAGTGCATTTTAAATGCTTTATTATGTTCTTTCTATGGAGTTCAGTTAACATTGCCTCGGGCCCATGAGTAGAGGAAACTTAGAGGTTTTTCTTAAACAAAAGAGAGAAGAGCTTGCTCCTGAAGCAGGTTTCCCAAGGTCACGGCCACTTCTAATTACAATTCTAATGAAACATAAGGAGATCTTCCCAGGAGATCATTACTTGGTAATTTTTCAACAATAGCTATACCATCTACTTTCCTATTTGGGAAACACAGAAAAATGGCCCATCAGCATCCCTACCATAGATTTCATTTTCAGACTTGGTATTTCTGAATCCCTGATTAGTTCTCTGACAAGCAGCACATTTATATACAGTATGAAATATGAGCGTTATCTGTGCCTTGGTCTTAATTTAAAATTTGCATTATACAGTATTTATGTAGACCTTCCCTGCAACCTTTCAAGTACTCAAACAAATGATTCTCCATTAAAAGAGTTTATCTTGAAATATCTGTCTGAGCATTGTAAATAGCATGTTATGGATCACGCGTTTATTTAGACAAGTGAAATACAACATCAAAAGCTATTGCTGAAAAACTAGGCCAATATGGGCATTAAAAATATAACACCATATATCTTGGGCAAGAAAGTTCTCCGGATCCCACGTGTGATGATGGGGAATATTTAGACTCTCTAGCAAAGATTACATGTTTCTTGATTCATCTCACAGCGCAAGTCTACTTCATTTGCAAAGTGATAACCTATTACCATAACTAAACCGCCTATTGCATGGAGGCTCAGAAATAAAATAAAAAGATTAGCCAGTTATCTTATTTACATATATTGAATTGCAGTAATACAGCCCGATCTCTGCCTCTCATTTGATTCTAATTAAAGCGTAGCAGAGAAACTGCAATCCACACAAGAGCTTATTTTAATAGTCAGAGCTGGCAAAGTCCCAATATCACAATGTAGCAATTAACAGCACGGCTGTATTTGCTATTCATGGTTTGATGTAAAAACTTGTTTATTAAGATGGGCTGGAGGCGCTGGTGTGCAATAGACCTGCATGTAATTAGATTCCAATTATTTGTCTGTTTCTGATATTGTAAACTGGCACTTAGCACATCAGTTAAATTGACACACGGCGCTGCATGGTTTACTCGGTAATTAAAACATGTTCTGTTAATTAGATGATGACCACTTTATTTCAGGGCTCTTGTGTTTGGGTTTTCTAGTGTGCTCTGTTTGTATCATGAGCCACCAGACGCTCCTCTAATGAGTCCTTGTTTTGTTTCAATTACCACCTGCTGTTCAAAAGCAAAGCTTGTTTTAACTAAACAAAATTAATGCTTGTCTCTTCCTTTGTAAGAACTTAAACGTTAGACAAATTAATACGCTTATTATCGAAGTGCTAAGCTCTGGTTTTAAAGACTGCTAAGGCAATTAGAAGAAAGTTATAAAATGTTGTAGAGTGCGGCATAAATATTGTTTAGCGTATTAAGAGGCATTACAAACAATGAAATATTTGCTAGAGTTGAAAGGGAGCGTGGGGACTTAGCCTGCCCACCCCCAAATTAAATTAGCTCTTGCAATTTGCAAAGGGATCCAGAAACTAAAGATATACAGGGGACTCTCTAGGAGAAGGGATTAGATGAAGTTGGACATGAAGGTGTGTGGCATGGCCATAAATAAACCCGTGACTGACACTGAACTATTCTGGACAGTTTCCAAAACTATGTCTTTGTTGCATGTTCTCTTACATGATATATGTTGTTTCCATGCTAAAGAACCAATAGCAGCTGTTTCTTAAAACTTTTGACCTCAAATGTTAGCAGGAAAGCCACTTTACATTCTGCAAGGGTTAGGGCCGTCTGATTCACTGAGCTTCTTATTCCATGTCCATGGTTTTTCTTTATATTTCCACACTTTCCCATCCCAATACTTCTCATTGTACACGATGACATCATGACCACTCCTGTCCAGAGTTAAGAACTGTGATTATGCAAGTGTAGAGAACAGAGGATGACTACTTATTTCCCAGAATACCCTCCTCCCCACATTTGGAGAACTCATTAATGAGGCTAATAAAATGACGTAAGGCGAGTTAGCCCTGGTACGTGTCTAAGAAGCTACTCTAAATAGAGTCAGGCATTTTGGAATAGCACAAAAAAATCCCAGGACATTCCCTTTCATAGCACCAAACTGGCTAAGTCCACAGCGGGGGAGTTGTTCTACATAAGAGAGCCCTATGCATGATAACTTCAGGGTTGTCCAGTTGTGCTCTTTTGCAGCTTTCAATTCACATTTATTCAGGGTTCATTTTAATGTGTATTAGAGTCAATAGCTGGCATCTTTAGGAAAATGCACTAACAAATCTGGACTGGTATACACACAATGCAAAG
The DNA here is from genome assembly GCF_000164805.1 of Carlito syrichta. Taxonomy (NCBI): domain Eukaryota; kingdom Metazoa; phylum Chordata; class Mammalia; order Primates; family Tarsiidae; genus Carlito; species Carlito syrichta. The sequence goes on along the minus strand of NW_007249964.1, from coordinate 658,261 downwards.
TTTCTTGGAAAAATATTTTCATTCCAAGGCATATCTGTTCTCCTGAGTGATAATTGCCTTTATTCTTACAGGTGTTCTTCTAGAATTTGAAACAGTCACTTCAGAAATTCAATAGCAGTGATGTCACAACATGGAATGCAAATCTGAGTTTGACAACATCAGCCCCAAGCCCATAGCCCTATCAATGCAGGTGATGCGCCTGTGAACAAAAACGAAATGCCACACTTCCTTCTGGAACTTTAATTGAAAACAAAATTCACAGTAGCTGATTTCTATACCTTAGGGGTACATTTCCAAAGCAATGGGCGGCAAGCAAGCTGCAAGACTTCTATTGATATTAATGGCAGTCGCGGAGCTAAATCACTGAGCACCGCTTGGCAAACTTATTCCTTAATGTTGCAGTTGCCTTAAATTAATATTTTACAAAGACCTAAAGTAATTAGACTGTGTCTTACTAAATGCCCCATTTACTCATTAGATATTTCAAAATGCATCTTTTGCTGCAGGCCCATTGGGGCACATTAACTACTCTAAAATATATAAATGACTTCAGTGGGACCTTTTTAAAAATGCTGGTGCAAGGGAAGGCCACAGGCTCCTCACTGGTGACCAATTAACATTGGCCCATTAAGGTACACACTGTTGGGACTCAAGGGACATTACTTGATTATGGCTATCCAGATGCAGGAAGCTATGAGTTATTTTTCAACCACATCTCATGTATAAATTTTAAATGGAAACCTTAATTTATATCCTGTGGTAGATATTTGCTGATTTTGGCCTCTCAGAGTTTATTATTCTTTGTCTGATTTCCTATTTGGGCTGTTCTCCTTGCCCATTTACTCTGGGGGAAGCTGACTCCTCTCCCAGGTCTGGGGTGAGAAGGCCAAGTCAGTCCACCCCCCTTGGCTACCATTATTGGTTCAAAGATGGGCATCTTAACCAAGGTGGTCCAATCCTTATGCCAAGGATATTCACTCAATAGTTGAAAGAAGAGGTGTTTTCTTTTCTGGTGGGTGGGAAAGTGAAGGCAAAAGCCCCGAGAATTGCTGGCAGACATTTTTGACTACTTCTTTTGAGCAAAGAGCTAACTCAGAGGAAGCAGAAGATCTTGGTGAAATCATCTGTGACCTATAGCAAGCCACACCTGAAGTCAGTGCTACCTCTGGATTTATGTGAGCCGTTATTCCACTTACCTTCACCACCTTTTTTTTTTTTTTAAATTATTGTACCTAAGTCAGTTTAGGGTGAGTTTTCTCATTTGCAAGAAGAAAAATTCCTAACTGATGAAACCCTACTTTTCACATTACATAGTCATGCTATTGTAGCCATTTGAGTCCTGAAGCTCAACAGAAGACTTTCTAAAGGTAGGTTCTTCACCCGAAGACCTAGGATTAATCAAGCCCTAAAATAATGAACATTTATGTTTTGCTGTATATGCTATGTGCATTTTTGAGGAGAGTCAAATGTTTCCCATCATGAGGTAACTGGTATCAAGAGTCCTAGAAGATCAGCAGAGAAGAGCAACTAACATAAAGAAAGATTTTGTATGAAATCAACTGTCTATGAAGTGTCGATTTTAGGGTACTGTCTATTAAGTGTCAATTTTAGGTACACACTGTTGGGACTCAAGGGACATTACTTGATTAATGTACCTCAAAAATTCAAGAGAACACATAGGGGTGCTCTGAGGAAACCTGCATAGCAAAAAGCTAGAGCTTTTTAGAAACTGGAATTAGTTGTCCTGGGAAACAAAGCAGGCAGATTGGGGCTGTACATGAATGAATTAAGTGGTGCTTTTTGAAAAAAGCCTAAAGACTGGTTTGTTTCAGAGTTCTCTCCATCTAGGTATGTATAATAGACTACATGTAATCCCCCCCATAAGGCTACACCAAATGGTCTTCAGCAAAACACAGGAATTTATGGTTCATACTATACCCAAAGGAGAGTACAGTTTCAACTTCAAATGCATTTAGAATGGAGGTTTGGCCCAAGGTTCTTTACTTAGAGAATAAAACCAAACAAGACTCAAAACAATGCCATATTGTTATGGCCTAGACATGGAGACCAAATCTATTACATTATCTTCCCATCTTATCTGAGATGTTCAACAACATCTGTTTCATTTGATCTAGGTGAAAATAAGTCCCTGCTACTCAATGATGTTATTACAAGAAAATGCAAAGCAGAGCAAAACTAATTATTCACTTATACTTTGGAATTCTGCATAATTTATTATGTTAAAGTGATTAAAAGCATTGGCACAAGAGCCAAATTGTGAATTCAATTCTAGCTTTACCACTTTCTAGCTGTGTGACTTTGGGTATGTGAATTTACATTTCTGTAACGTAGTTTATCATCTAAAAAGTAATAGACTGAATTGTATGAAATGGCTTGATATTTATCTAGATCTAGAAAAAGAGCAATTTTTTATGGTTCAAACTGATACCTGTGTGTATTAGTTTCCTATATTTGCTGTAACAAAGTACCACAGACTGAATGGCTTAAATTAGCAATTTATTCTCTCATAGTACTGGAGAGACAAGAAGTTTAAAAATCAAAGTGTCCTCAAGGTCATGTTCCCTCTGAAGGCTCTAGGAAAGAACACTTTTTTGTTTCTTCCTAGTTTCTGGTAGTTGCCAGGAATCCTTGGTGTTCCTTGTTTCCTTGGTTCACTCCAATCTCTGCATCCATCTTTAACATAGTGTTTCTTCTGTACGTGTGTCAATGCATATGTCTCTCTTTATAAGGATCTAATTGGATTTAGGGTCCACCATAATCCAGCATGACCTCATCTTGATTATATCTGCAAAGACCCTAATTCCAAATAAAGTCTCACTCTCAGATGCCAGGGGTTAGCATTTTAACATATCTTTTTTGGTATTTTACTCTTATAGAAGCCCTTTAATTCATCCAGAATATGCTTATCCTTTTATTTACCTGCCCATTTGTTCTAATCTCAGGTAAAACTCTTATTCTACAATTGTGTTTATAAAACATGTTCTCCATATCACTATAAAGAAATTTCCAATTTTTAGTCTATTTATATCTCTTTCTACTACAATCCCAGAATTTCCCAAAATATGTACCTGAGAATAGTAACCCTAGAAAAAGTCTCTCTTTAAGTAAGGGGTTAGTGAAAAAAGTTGTGAAATGTGTCTGTTATATTCCTTTGTAGAATTTTGTAATGTATATGATAAAGGCTCTAGGAAGTTCTTCAAAAGAGCAATCTATTTAATGTGGTCTTACCCAATATTTTACTATTTTGTTCCAGGCGTGGTTGATTTTGTAATTATACTGGTTGAGGTTTGTTGAACTTCTTGGATCTATGGATCAAAGCTTGTTACTACATTTGGAAAAAATTCAACATCATTTCTTCAAATGCTTTTCTGCTCCATCCTTTATTTTCCCTATAGGACTCCAATTATATGATCAAGCCTTTTGGAATTATCTCACAGTTCATTGAGGCTCTCTGTATGTGTTCAAGTCTTTTATCCTCTCCCTTTCCTGGCTCAAATTGAGTAGCTTTCATTGACCTGCCTTTATTAGTTCTTTATTCTTTGGTTCTTTATTCTGTTAAGCCTCTCTTATGGATTTTAAAATAATAGATATTGTATCTTTTGGCCCTAGAATTTCCATTTGGTTCTTCAAAAGCTTCCATTTCTTGTTTGGAATACTGCTATTGTATCTAACTTTTCCTATACAACATTCAATGTATTTATAATAGTTGTTTAAAGACTTTGCTAATTTCAGTAATTGGGTCATCTATTGATCTGCTTCTATTGGCTATGTTTTCTTTTGATTATGCATCACATTTTCTTGCTTCTCATAGCTCATAACTTTTTTATTTCCTATTTGACTATATAAAATGTACAGTCTGAAAGATGAGAGGTGCTGAGAACAAAGTTGTGACCTCTTTCCTCTTGTGGAGAATGAAAGTAAGAGGCCTCTAAATGAGTGTGGGACTCCAAGACATTCTCTTGTAGAGACAGTGGGTATTTACAGGAAGGAAGAGACTGGAATTCTGCTCCCTAGACAGACACTTGCTTCTAAACCAAGCTGTTGATCTGCCTTTGTGCCCTTTTAAACATGAGAAAAAGAATTGGAAAGGGAAAACCAGGTGAAGAGAGGGTAAGAGTGAACCAGCCTATGTTATATTACTCAATATAACAAGAACACACCAGTTTTGTGTGAATCAAGAGGACTAGGCTTGAACCATCTTGCCACTTCTCCACTCTAGCGTACTGCCTACTAAGAGGCTTGCGGTGAAGACTGGGAGTGGAACTTGGGGAGATACTGAAGCACTAGAAGAGCTTGGAGAACTCTGAGTTAGGAAGACACCTGCAGAACTTTCTGAAGAACTGAGACATCCATTAAGGGATAGGAAAGGAAATATGGATAGGGCATATTTGAAAGTAGTGGTTGTACAACTTCATGACGATGCCATCACATCAGGATTTAGAGTACCTAATAAACTGGTTTCAATGAACTTTCTGTCTCTGAAGGTGAACTATAAGCTGGGGCTGGTGTCTGTCTTATCTTCTGCTTCATTCTAATCTGGCCAAGTGTTTAACACATAAGGGTGCTAGTGTGTTAATAAGCATATTTTGAATGAATGAACAAATGAATCAAAGTGTCCCTACTTTTCCCTATAATTTCATGTCACTTTTTTTTTCCTTTCCAGCACTCAACAAATCTGACAGATTCTATATTTATTTATGCATTTAGTTTCTTCCTAACTTCCCCATAGAAAGTAAGCACTACAAAGGGGGGCGGGGGACACTTTTTTCATTTGCTATGTGTCCCCAGGGCTTAGTACACCTTTGGCACCTAGTATGTGCTCAACCAACATTTTTGGAATAAACGCTTTTGCTGTATGCCACACTCAGAACATAGTATATAAGAATGGGGGTGGGGAGCAGCTAAAGAGATGTAGTCATGGCAAATACGTGATGTGTATTTTGATAACACAGATAACATTGAGGCAGAAAAGAATTTTTATGCTAAGGTAATTTTTGAAAATATATTGTGAGGCTACTCCAAAGGACCTTTCTTTAAAAAAAGAAATCCCATATGTTTCAACATGTATCTCTAAACAGGTACTTTTGCTCATATCTTTTAAAAATGGAAGTATTTTAATAATTTACTGTGTGCCAAGAATAAAAGAAGAAACAATTCCTAATTGATAGAATTTAATCTAAGGAGTAGATGAACATCAAATATTTAAAAAAACAGTTGAAAAGACATTTGTGTACTGGCTAGAATGAGGCTTCATATAGAAATTACTGAATCTGCTTAAGCAGGTATAGCGAATAATAGTTTTGGAGAGATGGATTTAAAAGGTTAAATTTGCAATGAAACATTATATTAAAGCTAGAAATTGTTTAATAATATAGTTGCAATAAATATTTACTTTGAATATTTCTTGACTTACAGCCATTCTTCCAACTTATTCTAAGAAGGACACTGAGACACAAGCCAGGCAAGGAATCATGCCTTCAGTATCCTTTGACTATTAGATAGATCTGGTTTTAGAATATTTGTAAACAGGGCTGTGGCTGGCCTCTGTCAGGGTTGCTGCCAGTTGCAACATGGACAGGGAACTCAGTTTATGAATGTCTGTCTACTAGAGAGAAAAGACAGGCGTTAGACTCTCAGATGATCCTGAGTTTTCTGGTAACAAATATCTTCCCTACCTATGTAAGCAATGGATAGTTGGGTGAGTCCATGATCTGGCTCTGCTTCCTTTTGTTGTCGCCAAAATAAGCTGCAGCCAACCTGAACAAATCGACCATTCCGGCTAGTCAAAGAGCAGGATCAGGCAGGAGCACTGTATTTCTTTTAGTCAAAGATAGTGGGTAAGTGGGAAAAATGTCTTTGAGATTTTGCTCAGTATTCCTTAGATGCCTAGTGATAAACCTTAAGGTAACGCTGGGCCTTTAGGAACACCTATTTTAATAACCACACTTCCTAAAAACAAGTGCTCTGACGTCAACAAGGTGTTGTTTTACCACGCAGGAAATTAACCAGAAAAAGAATCTGCAAGTGGCAATTTCTACAGTAATAGATTTTGATGAATATTTTTCCAAAATGTTCTGCTGATGCTTGACATCGCAGTGAATCATGCCAGATTACATCAATCATGTTGTGTCACTTAAAAAACAACAACCCTCAAACCACAATGTGACTGTTAAAGATGGAGTTGTAATGGGCCACAGTTAGGAGGTATCTATTTTTAAAAAGAGAAAAATACTGCAGAGACCTAATACTTTGTGCCTGATTACCAAATTAAGAGAGACACTAGCTGGGCTCGGTGGCTCATCCTGTAATCCCGCACTTTGGGAGGCTGAGGTGAGTGGATTGCCTGAGCCCGCGGGTTCGAGACCCGCCTGGGCAACCTGGCGAGACCTCATCTCTACAACAAATAAAAAAATTAGCCGGGCGTGGTAGCGTGCGGCTGTAGTTCCAGCTGCTTGGAAGGCTGAGGCGGAAGGATCGCCAGAGCCCAGCAGGTCGAGGCTGTGGTGACGGGGAACAGCCACTGCACTCTAGTCTGGGTGACAGAGTGAGATTCCAACTCAAAAAAATAAAACCAAACAAAAACAAAAACAAAAACGACACTCATTTTTTTCTAAAAGGAAGACATTAGATAATAGTTTCATATTTAATTTTTTAACATGAGATATATCCTGAAGAAAAAGTGTCCTCTAGAAACAAATATTTTAATCCATATATATTACAAATTCACAAACTCTGATTGATTGGGACAATTTTCAAAAGATGGTTCAATTCTGTCCAACTTGAACACAGTTCTTAGCTTATCAATCTGGGGCATGTTGAAGCACTCTCATGTAGCTTATACTAAAGAATGGTCCACTTAGAACACAATATAGATGAGGAAAGGGAAGATGAAATTATCCTGAAGATTTTGATACCACCCATATTGTTCCTAGTTTGACCTCCTTAAGTAATATTTCTGTAGGATGTCAATGCTCTCAGAATCAAGGAGTGTTTCCTCTTTTATGCCATTGTTATTTAATCCCATTTCCTCTTTTCTTATCCCTAGAAGCAACAGAATTACATCTACTATATTATATATTTTTTGAAATGCAGAAACAGCCCCTTTGCCTTTGCTTCTCTAAAACAATTATTTTCAAACTGTTTTAGCCCACGAACTCTCTCTTTGAAAAAATTTTAATATATAAAACAGATCAAAACTACTCAGGTTGAAGGCGGTGTAGCTGGTCCTTAAATCCTTCTTGGAGGAAATGTGTTATTGACCCAGTCTGGTCTGCAAAGAATACCTAGCTCGAGTGTAGTATGATAAATACTACTTTAATTTGCCTTTGTTTATTCAGACCCAATTCCTAATATTAGTAATTTTTGTTACTCTTCTGTCTCTCCCCGCCCCGCTCCAGTATTCTATTGTGAAGCCACAAATGGAAAATCTTTAAAAAAAATTATGCTGAAATTTTGGTGCAAGAAAATGAATGCTATGGGTGAGCAATCTGATTAAGTTTAACATGACTGGGTGACTCTTTATACTGCAACTATTTTCTTAATACTTTTGGGGACATGAATATCTCCATTGGTATTTTCTTGTTACCAAAATTTGTGGTTAGCTGAAAACTTTTGGAAATTTATTTCAAATTCCTTTACTATGTTTTTAAAACTCCAAGCTGATCTATCAAATTCTTAGATTTTAGACATGGTTGCAACTATCCCAATATGTGTAAAAGGGAGAACAGGAAAACCGAAAAGCAACCAACCCATCATATATATATGTATACATATATATGTATACATATATCTAAAATCCACCAATCTTAATTATAAAATTTTACTAGAGGATCAAAAGGTACTTTACAGATAAGTATGAATGTTCTCATTTATGACTTGTAGAATTTGACGCAAAAAGAAGGATGTGTGCACACATGCTAAGAGAGTACTGTAGAACAGTGGGATGATTATGAAAACTATAGTCAGTCTGCTTGGATTTCAAATCCTCACACTAATTACTAGTTACAGAAATTTGAAAAATTATTCTCTCTCTCCCAGCCTCAATTTTTCATGTGTAAAATGGTAATAGTAATAGTGCCTGCCAGCCAGAGTTATTGTGAGGAGAAAATGGCATACTGCACACATGGTATAACACAGAAGTCATACTCTCAAGCAAATACATAATGCAACAATACTGTATTCCCTATTTTAGAAAACCATCCCTGAGCCCATGGGTTTGAGACCAGACTGGGCAACTTGACGAGACTTCGTCTCTACAATCAAGGAAAAATTAGCGGGGTGTGGTAGCGTGCACCTGTAGTTCCAACTACTTGGAAGGCTGAGGCAGAAGGATCGCCGGAGCCCCGCAGGTCGACACTGGGGTGGCTGTGAGCATGCCACGGCACTCCAGCCTGGGTGACAGACTGAGACTCCAACTCAAAGGAAAAACAAACAAAAAAAAAACCATTGTCCTTTGTAGTGTTGGCATGCTACTTTAAGTTTTTCAAAGTTCAAGACTATAACAAAATATTTTTCTTCTAACCTTTCTTAAGATTAAAAAAAAATCAACTAACCTTAATTATAAAATTTTATTAGAGGATCAAAAGGTACTCTACAAATAAGTATTAATATTCTCATTCATGACTTGTAGAATTACAGGCAGTAGTTTGACTGCAAATCACGGTTAAGAAAATACCTGATTCTTCATACCTCTCTCCCTTTAACCACTAGAAAATATTTACTCTGCAGAAGAGTTCTCCCTTGTTATTGGATCTCTTGCAGCTTTGACCTTTGGGCATTTACTGGTACATTTTGGATCTTCTTCAAATGACTGGGATAAATTCTGGCTTGAGATTGAAAGTTGGAGAGACCAGAAATCTTTCATGGTGAATTGTGGCTTGGGGCTCTTGTAAAGCTTCTCAAAGACCATCACAAACAATTTACCACCCGCTTTCACTTACCAGCTTCATGAAAGTTGGTGGTGTGTTGAGTGGGTAGAGGCTCATGATTTACAAAGAGCTGCTTCCACTACCCAAGTTTTGCAACATGTGAGAGCAAGTCACATGGGAAGGAAAGAGAACGTGAACTGCTTTGATGACTGTTGGCCATCGCCAAGGAAACTGCTCCCTTGGTAACCGTGGTCAGTACATCTGTCTAGTTGCATTTCTAAGATTCACATAGTTACTACCATGGAAAATGTATTTTAAAACACAAGCATATAGGAAAAACAATTAAAACACAAATAAGAAATAACGAATTTGATAAGGAATTCTTTGCTTTCATGGCAAAGTTGTTTGGATGGGTTATGGTATTCGGCAGAATGTGTTTGGGTGTCACTTTGTAAATGGAAACAAAAATGCCCCCAGTTAAAGCCATCCTGTAAAACAAAACAAATCTAAACAAATAAGCATTGGCTATATTAATCATAATATGCATAATTTTAAGACTTCACAAAAGTATTTGTAGGGAGCTTATTTCAAACACTGAGCACTCTGAAATAAGCTAAAGTTTGTATAACTTTGTTTTACAGAAATGTGAACAAGAGAATGGGAAATAAGGTTAAAGGTCATTTCAGGCAGTGAAGAGAATGACAAGATCTAGCAGAAATTAGGAAAAAGAAACTCTGACATAAAAATCTAAGGTGACAGAAAAACATGATTCTATTTAAGAACATTTGATTTTTTGGTAACTTTTCAGGAATACAATAACACAGTATCTGAGGAATACCTACACCGAATTGCCATTAACTTTGGGAGGCTAGACAGAGTTAAAATTTGAACTAAGTAGGTTGAGTAAAGATAAAAACATAATGATTTTGATGTATCTTACTTACATGAATTTTATAGAAAGTTAGTGGTTTCTGTAAAAATAATTTGTGTATTACAATTAGCACAATGAATAAGACACTTATTAAAATTATAGTTTGAAGAGTTTATACCAAGAAGGAAGGAATATCCTTTACAATTAAACATCTATATTAACATAACAGGCTAAATAAAGGTATGTAATAGTAATTATATTTTCGATTCAGAATACACCAGACAAATTAGAGAATTAAGATAAGCTGTTGGATTATGTTTTCAGATGCACTTTAGTAATTAGTATTTCGTAAATTCTTGATGTGTTTTTTTTCTTTACATTTTGATGGGGAGCATCTTAATGCTGCTGCTGACCAAACAGTGGTTGTGACAGAGTTATCACTTGTGATTGCTCATGAAAACTCACTGCATGAGCGAGTGTCATCACTTTGGAAGAAAATCTTAGAGATATTAGTGGAACATTTTTTTAAGGATTCTAGGGTTCATGACAGCCCAGAAGATAAGAGTATATTGAAAAACACAGATATCAACAACTGTGTCAAAAATGAATTTAGAAGAATTGGATTATGAATATGCAGACATTTTAGTAATATTTTAACCAATGTATTTTACCTATATTTATTTCTCATGTTTGTACAAGTGTAAAATATGATCAAAATATGTGTGTATTTTAAAACTGTTCTTTTCATAAATATAGAATAAAATTCTAGTTGAGAAAAAAGTATTACATTATAGCTTAAGCAGCACTGGTTTTTAGTTCTTAGTGGTAAATTAAAAATGGTGTGCCTTACAATTGACAGTATCTTGGAGTCATGAAATATGGGATTTCATTGAGAAGTCACCTTTTATTGTCTAAGAAGTGAAGTTAAAAGAGAGTGAGAGAGACAGATGGAAATACTGACCAAGAAGGGCACTACCCACTACCCTCTCCTCCCCTGTGAATGGAAGAAAGCAATGATAATAAAAGCTATTCAATGAATTGCTGATTAGTAAAGATAAAAGTGCAAAGTTGGTGAGCACTTCTCTATGGCAAGGCATGCCATGATTAAACAAATGATTCAATCAATTTCATAGATGACCTTGGTGTTTAATCTTAGTTTGCTTCTGTCACTGAATCTGAAATCAAATTTAATGTCTGCTTTGTACATCAAAGAGCAAAAATAGGTCCATGCTACATATTTTCTCAAAGGAACAACTTAAATTAAAAGAGAAAAACTTTCCCAAATATTAAGGTTAATGTAGACACATTTAGGTAGAGTAACACTAAATTTGGCATTTCTATAGAGCAAGTTGATTTTTTCTCAGATAAATTATTCTTCAAGAATATCTTCAATGTCAAGCCTAAAGCGGTGTCTTTACAATACTGCCAGTCAGTTATTGTACATGTTCTCTTTCAACCGATTTATCTACCAAGGTCTTTTTGTGTCTGTTGATTGAAAAGTCAATCCTGCATACATGCCGTTTTCCTGATCTGTTTGACAGAATCATAGGGAAACATTCAAGGAGAGGATCCTGCTTCCATAGTTACATCACTCCTTTTGAGATTCCATTGCAATTCAGCAACAGATAATACCAATTCCAACTTTATAGTGTAACTTCCATTTTGTGGAAAGCTATTTTCATTTTGGCACATTAACTAGTACAATATGAAAATGAAAAATTCTAAAGTGAATATAAAAATCTGTATACCCTCCAGCTGATTCTTCAAAGTTCATTTTCAAAATGTACTTGTTTTGAGATTCTCTGCAGTAGGAAAACTGTATTTACCAAACCATGTAGCACATTCCTAGACAGACACAATACCACTAAATCAGTCCATTTAATGTTGGCACTTTCCTTCCTTGAGAGCTTGGTTTTGAGTACTGTTCTCCTCTTCTCACCAATAATACAATGTTTGGGGGATTCAATAACTGTGGCAAATTTTTAAGTCATCTTACCTAATTGCAGCAGAAAGAAAAACATGTGTAGTGCTAGGAAGGTCACATTTCCCAGTCTGCCTTACAAATCAAGTGACTGTATTTTGGCCAATAACATGTGGACAGAAGAGATGTATCCACTTCCAGGCCTCATCCTTCTCTTTCTTTGCTTGTTGGATGATAGGAATCAAGAATCTAGGGAGAATTTTCAGACTTAAGGGAAGTATGAGCAATAGAAGGAAGATACCTGGGTTCATGTATGACTTTAAGGAGCAGAGCAACCCTACACTCTCAACCCAACCATCAAACTCTGTTATGTTAAGCTGCTAAAATGCTGGGACTATGTGTTTCAGCAACTAGAGTTACTTAGCCTGATTACTAATGAGAGTATAATTGTTAGAGAAATCCCCAGCTATATTTCTTAGAGTTCCACCAGATATTATATAATATAGAAATATGGTCTTTGTAACATAGGAAAATATAATTAAAATGTATCTGGACATCTATTCCCTCATCTCAGATTTTTTTTAATTTTAATTTTTTCATTTTTATGGATACATAATAGTCGTACATATTTATTAAATACATGTGATATTTTGTTACAAACATACAGGTGTGATGATCAAATCAGGGTAATTAGGGTATCTCAAACATTTATCATTTCTCTGTGTTAGGAACATTCCACTTCTCTCGTTATTTTTATATGTGCAATCAATTAGTGTTGACTGTAGTTGCCCTATTGTACTACCAAACACTAGATCTCATTTCTTCTATCTAACTGTATTTATGTAACTATTCACCGACTTCTCTTTCTCCCCAGTACCCTTCCTGGCATCTGGTAATCATTATTCTACTCTACTTCTATGAGATCAATTTTTTTTAGCTTCCACCTATGAGTGAGAACATGCAATATAAAAATATGGAATGCTTCACGAATTTGTGTGTCATCATTGTGCAGGGACCATGCTATATTGTTCCAATTTTAGTACTTGTACGGCTGAAGTGAACACTCAGAAGTATTTTTGAGTGCTATGTTCCAAGCATTGGAGAAGTTAGGGAGATAAAATATGAGGGGGGAACCCCCCCAAAAAGAAATTAGTTTTTGGAGGGTGGGCTCCTCTTAGTACAGGCTTCCCCCACTAGATAAGTGTTATAAGAGCCCATTGGCATCAGTGTACCAGCTAGTGTTGTGAGAGGCTGCAATTGGCTTCAGTGAAATTTGGGAGGACATTCTTTCAACACATTCACCCATTTCATGATGGATGATTTGCAGGAACAACCTGCTCAGATCATGCTGAGTGCTCAGCAGTTTTTGACCAACAATGGCAGGATCCCTGTACCCCACCCTCCCTATTCACCCGATCTCGCTCCAAACAACTTTGTTTTGTTTCCCTCCATGAAGACAGTCCTCAAAAGGAAACGTTTTGCCGACATGGAAGAGGTGAAACAAAACAATGGCAGAAGCACTAAAAAGCACCAAAATGGATGAGTTCAAAAACTGTTCTGAGCAGAGAAAAAGATGTCTCAATATACGTATTGAGTGAAACAAAGAGTACTTTGAAAGTGACTTAAGCTTAAACATGTAAGAACAAATACACAATTTTTAATAAATTGCTGTTTTTTAGGGGGTGTCCCCACATAATGAGTCAAATAAACCTGGTTCTTGTTCACATGGAGCATATAGTCCAAGAAGTAGATGTGAACCAGTGGATCAAACATATGTAAGTGTAAAATTATAACCAAGGTCATTTCTATGGCACGGAGAATTATGATCCTATCAGACATAAAAATAGAAGTGTTTGCCTTAATTAGAGCGGCACTGTGAGGAATAATTCCATGCTTAGAGGGGCAGATGTGCAGTTACCAAATGGAAGTCTGATGGCATGAGACAGAATGGAAGAGGGCCAAGAGCGGGTGGAGCAGAGAGAGGGAAGGAAATTGTGTAAGACAAGGCTCAATACAAACACAGGACCGAGCCAGGTTACAATAAGTATTTTACTCTTCACTCAGAAATCAAAGACTCATATTTGCTTTTTGCCCTTTGAAAAACACTGTTCTGGCTATATTGTGGGGAAACGGATTGGACATGAACATGTAGCTATATTACATGAAGGGTGTATGTAATGAGTCACCTATCAATATGAGCATATCCTGTGAAGACTAGGAAATACAAAACAGTTCAACACTGGAAAAGTTTTGGGAATTGGATGGTTCCTGCTTTAGTAAACATAAGTTACTTTAATTTTATGTCTTTTTTTTTTCTTTTACCACTATGGATTATCAAGTGGTTCAATCTGGTAATTTTGAGACAGGAGACATTTGCCGTAGGCCACTGAGAACATCCAAAGCAATTGAAATTGCAGTGAAGCATGAGGCTGGTTTGAATGAGCTTTGTCATCAGTGGCCTTAATATTCCATCTTTTCTGGAATCCTTATCCATAGCAGTCACCTAAAATGATTCCCCATAAAAGGCAATGGGATGCCCCGAGCTTACTTAAAAGTATTAAGCAATCTTTCTCCACAGAATTTATGAAAAATTTTATTCAACACGTAAAGGAGAAAGACCTCATTGGCTTCCCTCTCTGATTTACCTAGATTTCTGAAACCATTGTCCACCTGTTTTGGACTGTTTTCCAATTCCTGATAGAATTATATGTTGATATCTTGAATCTTTCACATAGAATTTTTTTTTTTCTCTCTGTATATGAAAACTGCTGCTACAGAGGCTTATGACTAAGTAATCTTCTCGAGATGTTGCCTGTCCTTCTTGGGGTCCAACCTTTTTTCTTGCCCCTGTGATTCAGGCTGTGGAGCTGGCAAACACACCCTCCCAACACATAAACATCAGAGCAGGTTCATACTGGTCCTCTCTCTTCTACACATGAGAGAAAGAACTGGATGCTCAGCCCTTTGTTACTTTTTATTTTTAGACACACTTCACCTTTCCAGAAGCAATACATAAAGAGAATGCTGAATACACTGCCCTGCACTGAGATGCTTTTCAAAAACGTCTTTTCCCTGTAAGAAAGGATGATTGATTTCAAGTATTTATTTTCTAAGGTACAATTGTAGACCTTCAAAGTCAGGCTGTTAATTTGGTGATATTAACTTTTGAGTCACTTGACTAGTCAGTTTAGGAAGCAACAATTCTCTTAAAACTCTTATAATTACATTTGGACAAGTTTGTGCGTAGGACCGCAAGTCCATCAGCTTATTATAACCATGGTGCGTTCACACACCATCTTCATTATCTTGTGCTAAAGAAGAGAGCACACACTCCTCTGTGGGTAATTTTAGATTGGCCACTGACACACTCTGCAGTGTTTATAAAGAAAACAAAACTTGGATGTTGGCCCTTTTAATTATAACTGGCAGAATTGCTACACCCAAAAATCACATAATCTCTTCACCATATTATATCTTTGAAGACATCTGCTTGCAAAGCAGTAACAAGGAACTTGAATTCTAAAAACAAACTTTGTACTAGATTGATTGGTTTGGCGAGCCACGCTTCTGAAGTACTGACGGATTCTGAAAGATATATTCCTGAACTTCAAGAAAAAGTTTAAAATACGCTATAATGGAGCTACATCAAATTGTTTTTGGTCTGGACATGCAGATTAGAGACTGAGACCCTATTTTATTGCTAAGGAAAGTCTTCTGGTCCAATGGTAAATGCCATAGATGTCAGCAGTCATTTCTGCATTTTTGTTTTGAGTTTCTGAATAAACATCTAGTCAATGAAACATTTTGATAGCTCAGTGCACTGTGTCACCTAAGAAATGATCACCACATAAGGTGCTATGCTTTAGGTCTTTTATGTAATATTTGGAAGACAACTGAGAGCACTGAACATCCCACCAAAGGATGAAAGCTGATTTATGATATGATCTTTACTATTCATCAAGTAAGTATCTCTTTTCACATAGATTTGGGAAATGATCTGAATCCTTCTTTGAGTAGTTACATTGTGATCTTAGTCACTTACCTTTGGGCAGATCAATTTACAGCTCCCAGGTTTCCTAACGCTTAGGTACTATAACCTGGAAGATAAAATGGAACAATTAATGGTTATCCGTGCTCTGCTGATGAGTGAGAATCTTTTCTTTCCTAGGTGATTCGTGCATGTGTATTTGAATTAACAGTCTGAAAAATCCCAATGCAAAAGCCTAAATTTGTTGCCAAAATAAAATTGCCTACATCTTATGTAGTCATGTAATTCATAAGGTCCCACCCTCCTTCCACAACGCTAGCCAAAGAGTCTGTTTTTCCTTCCCTAACACAGTGTTTTCTGGATTCCAGGACTGGTTTTTAAACACTAATATGACTTAAGGCTGCTGGAAAAGTGAAAGCAATCTTATTGTGCTGCATTAGTTCAACCAAATGACTAACAAATTTTAACATTTAGAATGTCCAAATGAACAAATATTTACTCTGTTAGCAGATTTATTTCAAGACTCTTTATCCAAAATTACTTATCTCATGGTAATGCTTTGAACATTGTCTATATATTTTATATAAAGTGATTTTTTCCCCTTGATGTTAAGCATTACATTTATTACTAGGTATATTGCCTAAAAATTATAAAATTGTATATATATATATAATTTTTCAATGTTGAAAGTGCTCAAAGAAAGAGTTTCACAGATGTTGACATTTGCTGTCATTCTAACACTAATTTTATCAGTCCAAAGTATTTTTTCCCCAAATATTTTTCTGAGACGTGCAGGGAAACGGCTGTTACCCCAGAGCGCTGAACTTTTTACTGCTAATGGCAGGGGATTTTTCAGGTTCCAGTATTTCAGTTGCATACTTGGGTGTAGTTACGTTGCATATACATCCCCTTCTTACAAATATGCAAGGCGAGAAAATTAACAATGATGCACTCTAGAAACTTCTGAATGTCTTCATATATGTAGCACAGACCCAGGAAACATTATTAGATCTAGCAAACCACTAGGATGATAGAAAGTGTGAAAGTTAAAAAAAAGAGAGATAATAGCACTAAGAATGATTTTAATGAACATAGTTCAGTGTGTTCACTTTGTGCATTTATGGTTTTCTTCCTTTTTTGAGGGGGGTAGGTCAGGTCAGGGAGACTTTGGCTGAAGACGATCACAGCAGACAAGAGATAATGTAAGAGAAAAATAAAACCACCCCGTGAGGATGTCATTCTAGAACTTCCTGTTTCCAGGGACTGAGACCAGGATGCTTAGGCAAGGTACATTTGGGCAAAGCCTTGAATTCTTAGGACTTCCACAGAACACTGAGGGACAAAAGACTAGCAGGGGCTTCTAATTAGAAGAGTTATGTAGCATGTGCTAAATCTTACTTTCTTTAGCGTGTATGGCTTTATGCCCACAGATAGACGTCCCAGTTTTAAGTTCTGGGTGATTTTTATGCAAGTCTGTTTTACAGGACTAGTTTTCCAAGGTGTTTACATGGGCTAGGTAAAATCTTGATCATCAAGATTTTATGTGTACACACTGCAAAACAATTTGTCTCAAAGGTTGTTAACCCACGAAATTCCTCCCAGGCTCAGAGAATCTAGACAAGCCTGCAACTTCTACACAGCTCTCTCAAATGTGAAGGAAGCGAGCATGACTGCTCTTTGATTTTCGTAGGAAATGTAAAGCTGTAATTTCTGAAGTGAGTAATGGTACAAATAAAATTATGTTTATTATTATTTTATTCATGGCATTTAATTATAGAGGGAGATGAGTAGTCAGATAGCAAAACAGCTATAAACAATGGAAAGGCCCCTGTGTTCTTTTAAAATGAATGCTCTAAAACAATTGGGAAGAACATTAATAGAACACCCAGCTAAAGACAGACTCCACAGACATAAGCATTCAACTTGGGGTTCATCAAATAATGGACCGCTGGCCTATTTTTCAAGCCATTTCTCTGCAGTAACTTGACATTTGATAGGATTACCTTTGGATTTTGGTCTGAGTCTTTGCTATGCCTGAGATTGTCATCTTTTGATTTAAAGATAATAGAGCCAAACATGTGAAACTGTTCTGTAAAGAGTCAACCCGTGACTCATAACCAAATATCAAAAAAGGTTTTGTCTACAGTTTGCTTTCTTACCTCACTATTGTAACTGAAATGATCGAATGACTAGTTTCCATTATAAACGCCACATATTTATTTTATAAAAAAGCTCGACATTCTTCAGATATGTAATAGTATCATAAAGCTCTGAGGCAATTTTTTCCCTTTAAGACTGATAGCATTTGCTGATTATAATTTTAATTAGAAAGTTTCACCAAAAAGGTGAATCAATTTTGCTTAAGCATAATACTGAGCAATTAAAAAAAAAAGCCCGAACAGGTCAGACATAGATAAAACCAAATTATGAGGCAGTGGAATTATATACAGGAGGACAAACAAAACACACCTTAACATTGACAATGCACTTGACCATTCAAAATATACTTAATAAGTTTCCAAACATGCAAGTTCTAATTTTAAAATTAAGCCTTCCAATTGCCAATTTCAAAAAATGTAATGAGTTTAGAGTGGCCTTTTTATTATGCATGGTTTTATGTCTTTGGATTTCCAAATTACCTAGCATGCATTTTCAACTTTGCTACAATTTCTGGGCTGTTTTCATTTCTATTTAAAAAAGGCTAAACAGTAAGATGTGCCTCTGCTTTGCATTCTAATTGCACGTAACTGATTTGCACAGCAGAACAAAAAACTCATTTTCAGATTAAGAATCGTGCACCAAGAAATAATTATTGTTCTACTAGAAAAAAATATTTTCCCACTTTCTCCCCTCATTTATGTTAACTGTTTGCCATGTTTCTCCCAGGTTGCTATCTTTTATAGATCTCCATGCATTGGTCTTTAGGGACTAGAGCAATGCAAATGGAAACAAGGAGCATACAACTGTTTTGACTACATTCTTCTGCTTGCAACATAACACTTGCCTTTTATTATTATATCTTCAACAATCAAGGGGTGACTAAATGGTTGCAGGTGGTGATGAAAATAAAAGCCATCCATCATTATTTATTAGGCATGAAAAAGATACACAATAATGTAATTTAATCTCAGAGCAGACAATTATTTCCACATATTGATAATACAATGTGAAAACTGTCATGAATTCTAATATGATATTTTGGCTTTATTGGTGTGCCATGGCCAGCATGACAAATAATGAAATTGTATCAAAAAGAAAAAAAAGGTAATTATGTGCATATGTCAATATCATGGGTGGAAAACATATCACCAAATTTTAAAGCTTCTTTATTACACCTTGACAAATTCAAAAGTTTGAAGTGGAAAAAAGAATATTTTCACTATTTAAAACAAAATCTATTACATTTGCATCATAATCCATAATCTGAGTAAACATCAGCAATAAGTATTTTATCATATAAAAGTTTTGAAAACCAGCCAGGCTGCTAAAATATCTGCGAGAAGTATATATGCACCATAGGTTCAAATTTCTAACATGTTCTTTGGTTCACTTTAGTTTGGTAAAAATTTGCAGATGAAAATTCTGTGATCTCTACTTTGGGTAGCATACACATGACTGTAAATGTAGCAAAGAATATAGTTTTTAGCCAAATAAAGCAAATGGTTGAAAACAAACATTTTTGGTAGGAAAAATCCTGACTGATGAAATGCTTGGTCAAAAACAGTGAAGGCTAGTTTTTCGTTATGTTAAATGATTTCTATTTCTCCTGGGTTGCTGAGCTCTTTCTTTAAACAGGCCTTGGTTGAAGAAAATAGGACAAAAAAGAAACAAACTAGCATTTGATCTCTGTAGATGGGAACCAAAAGCATTTTCTGATACCTATTTGAATAGATTTTGGCATCTGGAAAAGAGTGATCATGATTAGAGACTTTCTTAGATAGAAATAAATGAGAAGATTTTTAAAGAACCTGTTCATTATACAGTACACACACACACACACACACACACGGACACACACGGACACACACGGACACAGACACACATTCATTCTACAGCACATATACATAGCATGCTCTGTACTTTCTTAGAGACTAATTTATTCACAGTTCACATACAGATTACAAATATATTATTGGGTAAGATAAATGATCTCCTCTTAGAAAAATACCTTTTAGAATTATTGAGGAAGAAAAATATTTTACACTTGGCTTTGAGTGGTGGGCAGGACCCGTAAGAAAAAGTATCTCTGAGTGATCACAACACTGTGACCATTCTGGGCTAGGAGTGAAAATTTATATATCATGTGGTTACTCAATTTTATAAAGGGAACCTAAGAACAAGTGTAGGCACTGGTTAGGAAAAACAAATGAAAGGAATAATTTAAAAAGTCAATAAGCCACAGGAAATCTGGAGACTGTTTAAAAACACCTTATTGGAAGCCCAGCAAAAGTATGTGCCAGAGATCAAAGGGACACTTGGAAATGTGGCCCAAGTAAGGAAACCAGGGAGATCTGCAAACTGTGGCAGGTCAGGTGTGAACAAGAATGCAGGCGAGCCAAAAGAGAATTCAAGAGTACCTTGCAAGTGACTCCAAAGCTAATAAAAATGTTCTTCAAAATATATCCATGGCAGAAAACCAAATAGAGAACTAATGGGCCGATCAAGTGACCCACTCTGGGTAGAAGAGATATTCCTCTTGGAGGATGGAAACTCTTCTGACTTTACTAAAAATGATTTATTCATTCATTTGTTCAATCATTCATTTTTTTCACCGATTCAATTATCCATTCCTCTATAGACTTAATCATCTATTCATTCAACAACAACAAAAATTATAAAATGTTTATCATGAGCCAGACTTGGATTCAGTCCTGGGAATATAGAAATACAAAGGTCATTCATTATTTTCACTCCTTCAATCATCTGTTCATTCATTTATTCATTTGATTTATCTATTCATTGAACAGAAAAACTCCAGAACGTCTATCATGAGATAGACCCATGTTAAACACTGGGGATATATTAATACTAGACATTTATTTATTAAACAAATATTTGAGTGTCTACTATGTGCCAAGCACTGGTCTAATTCTTTGAGATAAATTAATAAACAAAAGAGACAAGATTTCTGCATGTATCTAGCTTCCTTTCTAGCAGAGAGTAGCAGTGGAGGTTGGCAACATATATAATAAACAACTAATCATGGTTTAACAAAACCAGACATTTAGTATGGAAATATTAAGAAGGACAAATTCAGGTAGCTGTGAGTGCCAGACAGAGGATCTGGCTGAAGTAGAGAGTAGCACCAGGTTCAATATTGTATTAATAACCTGAGCACCAGACTTAATATTGCAATTTCTCTACTACCTCTACTTTTTCGTGATTTTTCTTCTCATTGTCCTCATTACCCTCTGATGTACAGTACAATATATTTATTATGTTTTGCATATTGTATATACAGCCCTTGAAAGTAGAATGTATCCTCCATGAGGGCAGGAATTTTTGTCCCTTGTTCACACATTTATCTTATTCAACTAAAAGAGGACCTAGGACATAAACCTCAAAAATAATTTGGTGAATAAACAAATTAATCACTATATTAAGTCAACCTGATCATAGTAGCATTGTAAGAAAATTACACCGGCTGAAGCTTGAAAAATAAGTTGGGAAGGGTTAAGTGTAGATGTAGAAAAAAGGAGATATTTTGAGGTCTAATTTAAAAAAAACAAAAAACCAATGAAAACAGACTAGGGAGATGAAGGCAGAAATGAAGAAAAGCAAATTAGTTTAAGGTATTTTTAAAGTAAAGTCATCAGGCTCTAGATTACTTACAGTAATGTGCTGGACCTGGCTCCCACTGGTTTTCAAGAGTTGATTGTTAAATTTTCAGAGATTTTGTCAGTTGGTTGTTAAACAGTGTCAAAAATTAAATTATATACACTTACAATTAAATAAATTATATCAAAACAAAGGTAGTAAATACTCCAAAGTCATTACTTCCTAATTATTTTACTACATTTTGCTATTAGCTATGCTCTTGAGGTTATTTATGTCTACTGTGTCTCTGTGTTGAAATACTATATGCTGGTGTGTTACTGTGCAAATCTTTCCAATCCACATTCAGTTATGTCATATTGGTAGATTGAAATTAGCCATGGTGGGAGGATTTATTCCTTGGTAATTGTCAAATGCTGCAAATCAGGGATTGGTTTTCTAGACTTAAGAAAGTGATAGAGAACATGTCAGTGAGATTCAGATTAAATTTAAAAATGTGTAATGTCTGTAGATGTCTCCTTGTTAATATCACACAAAATTGAGAAAATATTCTTCCAGTATGTGAAAACAGTTATCTACATCATGGAAAAAACAATAACATTTCAACATACCTCCTTGTTGTTTCACGCTTGTCTTACTCTTTAATATAAAGGAAACTTTTGTCTTACTCTTTAATATAAAGGAAACTATCAACCAAGATACATGTCAAAGATATTCTCATTTATTAGTTGCAACCATAAGTTGACTATGGATCCAAGAGTTTGGCAAAAAAATGATGAAAGCATCCTGTGACAATCAATTGGCTATACGTAATTTACACCAAGTAGTGTATATTTTATTATTATTCATAAACTGTGAGCTATATATCTTTTACATCAATATAATCTATGATAAATCTAAATATATATGCATACATTTGAATTGAAAACTTGTTAAACAGTATATTACCGGGAATATGGGTTAAGAGAGAAGGAAGTGTCAAAGATGCTGCCAGCTTCTGTCTTGTTAACTGCCTGAATGATGCTACTCTTTCCTGTGCTCAGGGAACATTAGACAAAGACTAACTTTGTTAGGTGGGGATAGGGAAGACAGTATCACTGGTTAGATTGAGTGATACTGAGTTTGAAGAAACAAGCTATACGTTCAGGTGAACAGTTGGATATACAGCTCTAGAGTTCAAAAGAGAACTTGACATTGGAGTCATCATTTGAATGGTTTAGTGTAAATAGTGGATTAATTATAGACTTAAGAGTGGATGAAGTTATTCTGAGTATTTCCTGCAAAATTGACTTCCGAAGCAGAGTTTGGAGTCATTTGAATAAAAGTGGTAAATGTTGGTTGTTCTTGTTCTGACTAACAAATTAATAGTACAAATATCATCAGGGCTAAATAATATCCTTTAAGAATATTGGAGGTTTACATCAGGGATATAGACCAAAGACATGTTCTGTTTTATTATAGAAGGGTGTCTTAGTTAAACAAAGAGTATTAAAACTATAGACCATTGTTGAGGGACTGTCATAAGTGGGAGATTGTGGTGGTACCCTGTATAAGTGCACTTGAGTTATCAACCTACTAGTTACCAATAATTATGAACACTGTTAGTAGAATTATGCAATTACTAGCTAATATAAAATGTGGAGGGTCAGATCCTCAAAAGCAGGATTTTATATGTATAATATATATATCATATATGTATATATATATGATAGCTAGATAGATAGGTAGATTAAATAGAGAATTATTGACTTTGACTTCTAAAAAGATGGACAGATGTAGTTTTCCTTATTCCTCTAACTTAAGTATAGCTAAAAGTCCTGCCGTTATATATAAAATGAACATAGGCCTTTGAAAAGTAGAGAAAAGAAGGCAGACCAGTTAGGAAACTTAGCACTCAAGGAATAAGACATAAGGGAATTTCCTGGATTTTTTTTTTGTGTCATATATCCCTGACTTGGAGCTGAAGAGGCTAGCAATCCAGAAATGCCAATAGGTTTGGCAGGGGTAAGCCATTCCAAACAGAAGTCAATTGTCTTGTCAAAGGATTAGGAAAGGGCAGCCTAACAAGACAGAAAAATTCTAGAAAATAGTTCTGTACTCCAGTCAAACAGAAAAAAATGTGGTTTCACCCCACCATACCAGCAAAGACCAAGTGGGGAGCCCAGATGCCTACCCTTCTGAGATTGTAATGAGGCTCCTCAACACTACCGCTGGGGTGTTATCAAAGAAGCCTGAGTAGGGAGCCCCAGACTTTCAATGTCTAGATTTCAGATAAGAAACATCCATAATACCAAGAACCAGGAAGATCTAAATCTAGGAAGATAATAGATGCTTATACCAAGGTGACAGAGAGATTAGAATTATCAACCATTTTAGAGCAGTCATTCTACAGTAACTAAAATAGCATGGTAATGGTACGAAAAGAGACACATAGTCCAATAGAAAAAAAGAGAGAACCCAGAGATAAGGCTGCATACCTACAATGAACTGATCTTCCACAAAGTTGACAAAAACTGGAGAAAGAACACCCTGTTCAATAAAATGTTCTGGCAAAACTGGCTAATCATACACAGGAAAAATGAAACTAGATCCCCACCTCTAACTATGTACGCAAATAAATTCAAGATAAATGAAAGACCTTAATGAAGACCTCAAACTATAAAAATCCTAGAAGAAAATCTAGTAAATACTCTTCTGGACATTGACCTAGGCAAAGAATTTATGATGACTTCAAAAGCAAATACAACAAAAACAAACATTAACAACTGGGACCTAAGTAGACTAGAGAGTTCTGCATAGCAAAGACAGACTATGCATCTAACAGAGGATGAATATCCAGAATCTATGAAGAACTTAAGCAAACCAACAAGAAAAAAATCATTCAAAAATGGGCAAAGGACACATTTCTCAAAAAAAAAAAAAAAAAGACATACAAGCAGCCAACAAGCATGAAAATATGCTCATCATCACTAATCATCTGAGAAATGCAGCTCAAAACCACAATGAGATACCATCTCACACCAGTCAGAATGGCTAATATTAAAAAGTCAAAAAATAACAGATGTTGGTGTGGTTGTAGAGAAAAGGGAATGCTTGTACACTGTTAATGGGAACACAAATTAGTTCAGCCCCTACAGAAAGCAGTTTGGAGATTTCTCAAACAACTAAAAATAGAGTTAACATTTGAGCCAGCAGTTACATTACTGGATATATACCCAAAGGAAAAGAAATTGCTTTACCAAAAAGACACCTGTACTTGTATGTATATTACAGCACTATTCACAATAACAAGGACATAGAATTAACCTAGGCTCTCATTAATGGTAGATTGTGGAAATGTGGTATGTACACCATGGAATACTACACAGCTATAAAAAAGAATTAAATCATGTCCTCTCAGCAACATGGATGCAGCTGGAAGCCATTATTCTGTGAATTAGTGCAGAAACAAAAATCATATACTGGATGCTTTCACTCACAAGTGAGAACTAAACATTGGGTGTACACAGACACAAAGATGGAAACAATAGACACTGGGAACTTCAAAAATGGGGAGGGGGGAGAGAGCCAAGGTTTGAAAAACTACCTATTGGGTACTATGTTCACTACTTGGGTGACGGATTCAATAGAACCTCATACCTCATGAAATATATCCATATAATAAACTTGCACATATACCTCCTGAATCTAAAAAAAAAAAAAAAAAAACCTAAAAAACAAAAAAGCAATAACAACAACAACAACAATAACAAAACAAACAAACAAAAAACCCCAGCTATGGTAAAAATGTTCAATAAGCAATTACAAATATGCTTGAAGCAATGGGAAAACACAATTTATTAGTTATTCAATAGTACACCTCAATGAAAAAAGATAAATACCAAATGGAAATATTAAAATTAAAAATACAGTCATCAAAATAAAAAGATTGGTCAATAGGTACAAAAGCAGAATTAAGAGAGAGGACAGAGAAAATAATCAATGAATGATTTAAAAAAAAAACCCAAGATAAATGATCCAATCTTAAAAACAGAGAAAACAGAGACTGAAAAAAATCACATAGGGTCTCAGGGGTATCTGGGAGAATCTTAGATGAAGGAAAACTAAGAATTTATTGCCAGCAGATTTCCTCTAAAAGAATGGCTGAAGGAAATTCTCTAAACAAAAAGGAAATGATAAAAGAAAACTTGGAAGGAAGAAAGAACACGATAAGCAAAAATATGAATAAATATAATAGACTTTTCTTCCCCAGAGTTTTCTAAGTTATGCTTGATAGTTGAAGCAAAAATTATGACACTGTCTTTTTTGGCTCTAAGTGCATGGAGGGGAATATTTAATACAACTACATTATGGACAAGGAAGGTAAGGAAATGTAAGGGGAGATAAGGTTTCTATATGCCACTCAAACTGGTAAAATGACAATTCCAGTAGACTGTGATCACTTATGTATACATAATATTACATATACATATATAGAGAGCAACCACTTAAAAGCTAAACAAAGAGATAGCCTCAAAAACACTATAGATGAACAAAAATGAGATATGAAAAATATTCAGGTAACCAACAGGAAGGCAGGAAAAGAAAAACAGAGGACTAAAAAAGAAAGAACAAACAGAAAATGGCAGTCATGTTAAAATGACGGTCATAAGTCCTCACATATCGATAATTGTTTAAATGTAAATGATTTAAATATATAAATTAAAAGACAAAGATAGTATATATTAAAAAACAAATCTACTTTGAATATAAAGAGATATGCATATCAAAAGTAAGAGAATGGAAAAAATATGTAAACATTAATCAAAGGAAAGTAGGAATGGATATATTAATATCAGATAAAGGAGACTTCAGATCCAAGAATATTGCCAGAAATGAAAGGAGACATTATACAATGAAAAAGGGTCACTCTACCAAGAAGGTATATGCACCAAATGACAGGGCTGCAAAATATGTGAAGCAAAAACTGATAGAAGTAGTAAGAGAAATAGAGAAATCCAAATTTATAACTGGAGACTTCCATATTGTACTCTCAAAAATTGGTAGAAAGATTAGAGAGAAAACGGCAAGGATATAAGTGAACTCAGTACCATCTGTTAACAAATTCTAATTGATATTTGTAGGACCATCAAGAAAACAATATAAGAATGTGCATTCTTTTTAAGTGTCCATGGCATCAACAGAGGCCAAAGATATGGAAGATATGCCAAAATGGACCACATCCTGAGCCATGAAACAAGCCCTGACAAATTTAAAAGAATTGAAATCATACAGAGTAGGTAAAGCAGAGCTGACAGAAAAATTTACAACATTAAGTGCTAGAAAAGAGGAAAGATCTCAAATCAATAATCTAAGAATCATTAGCAAGGGAGAGAGAAATAATTTAAATCAATAATCTAAGCTCCCACCTCAAGAATCTAGAAGAGCAAAATAAACCCAATGCAAGAAGAAAGGAAACGATGAAGACAAGAGCAGAAATCTATGAATTTGACACAAACATAGAAAAAATGAATAAAACAATGAACTAGTTTATGGGAATGATGATTGACAAACTTACAGCAGAGACAGATTAAAAGAGAAGACACAAACTAATATAAAAATGAAACAGGGTATTATTCCAGACATTGTGGACATCAGAAGCCTAATAAAGAAATACTACAAACAATTCCACGCACACTAACTTGACAACTTAAAAGACATTTACCAACTTCTTAAAAAACACAAACTACCACAACTCACCCAATATGAAATAAATAATATAATCCTATAACCATTAAGGAAGTTACTTTCTTAATTGAAAAACTCCCTTACAAAATACTCTCCAGGCCTAGATGGTTTCACTGAAGAATTTTACCAAATAGTTAAGGAAGAATTAATACTAGATGTACACAATCTCTTCCAGAAAAAAGATAAGGGAACAATTTAAAATTCATTTTAAGAAGCTACAGTCATTCTGACAATAAAATCAAAGACAGCACAACTCCCCCAAAATAATAGAAAACAAAAACTAGAGAATATTCCTCATAAATATAATGCAAAAATCTTTATCAAATAAAATTCAGTAATATATAAAAAGTATTATAAAAAGTATTATACTGTGACCAAGTAGGGTTTATTCTATGGATGTAGGATTGATTTACTATTTAAAAATTCAGTGTAATCTACCATATTAACCAGCTAAAGAAGAAAATACATACATCACATGAATTAATGCAGAAATAATATTTGACCAAATTCAACATTCATTTGTAATCAAAACCCTCAGGCAAAGGGAAATAGAGTGGATTTTCCTCAACTTGATGGACAGCACCTACAAAAAATCTTATGCTAACATCTTAATAGTTAAAGACTAACCTCTTTGTTCTAAGGCTAGGAAGAATACAAGGATATCTGTTCTCTCTCCTTTTATTCATTATTGGACTGGAGTTTCTAGTCAGGGTAATCACCCACCTGATTATTGACAAAAGTACAAAAGCAATTCAATAAAGGAAAGAAGATCTGTGTCCCACTTTGAATAAGTCAGGTGAGTTGACTTTGTCCATGCTAGAAGAAGATCAACTGTTTGAAATAGCAAATGATGGTGACCTTAAAAGCATGTTTGAGGCAACTTCAAATCTCCATATGTGCTGGATTAAAGTCAAGGTGGCATGTCCTAGGATTGTCACAAAAGCACTGAAAAGTCTGTTTCCATTTCTAACATCCTATCTTTGTGAAACAGGGTTTTTTGCAGTGTCCTGGGATTCAGAAAAGAGACAAGTAGGCTTAAAATGGTCTAGAATAAAGTTGGTGTTAATCATTAGTAAACTTTCAAATGGATTGTACAATAAAACAAAATGAGATTATGGAGTGGACTGGACATAATCAACACATTTTAGTAGTCATGATCTCCCATCACCCCCAGGAAGGACCATTTAGTTGCAGGAAAACAAGCTCAGGACTCCCACTGATTCTTCATTATAGTGAGTTGTATAATTATTTCATTATATATTACAATGTAAAGTAATGAAAATAAAGTACACAAATAAGTGTGCTTGAATCATCCCGAAACCATTCCCCCATCCCCCTCTCTCCCCCACTCCCAGTCCATGGAAAAGTTGTCTTCCATGAAACTGGTTCCTGATGCTAAAACGGTTGGAGACCATTGCTCTAAGAGACTATGCTTAAAGAATTATGAGTATCTCCTCAGAAGTAAATATGATTCCATAAACATTAAACTGAAAGAGGAGAGGGAAATATTGAAATACATCTATATTGCCATACCAGAACTTTGTATTGGAGCCAAGTTTCTTTTTTTAAGTTCTGTATATTCAATACATAAAATAATAAAAAATATTTTAGTAATATGGAAGAGCAAAAGTGCTACAGAAGAAAGAGGCAGACATGTTCTGGGATTCAGACAAGAGACAAGTAGGCTTAAGATGGTCTAGAATAAAGTTGATGTTAATCATTAGTAAACTTTCAAATGGATTGTTCAATAAAAGATAGATGTATGAAGATAAAAAAGCTAAAAATGTTCTTTTTTGAGACTACATTGGAGATCACTGATTGAGGAAATGTGAGACATCTTTTCTAATTGTGGATGACACAAAATTAAAAGGATAGTCATACTAAAATCCTAACTTCAGCAGAAGAATTCAGATCACCAAAATAAAGGCCCAAGTCCAGGACATAGAAGACAAAAAGATAATACAAAAAAATCAATGAAACAAAAAGCTGGTTC
>NW_007249964.1:628043-628863 GCF_000164805.1 Carlito syrichta | reverse complement strand
GAAACAAACTTGAAAACATAAGGAAATGGAGGACTTCCTGACATCACACAACCTGCCTAGGTTGAAACAAGAAGAAATCGAGACCCTAAATAGACCAATAACAATCAAGGAAATTGATTATGCAATAAGAAAACTACCTACAAAAAAAAAAAAAAAAGCCCTGTAAGACATTCAAGGAGGCGCTGATACCAATCCTACTGAAAGTATTCCAGGTGATTGAGAAAGATGAAACTCTCCCCAAATCATTTTATGAAGCTAACATCACATTGATACCCAAGCTAGGTAAAGACCCAACAAAAAAAGAGAACTACAGGCGGATATCTTTGATGAACATAGATGCTAAAATTCTCAACAAGATCCTAGCAAACTGGATTCAACAACACATCTAAAAAAATCATCCATCATGATCAAGTAGACTTCATCCCAGGGACACAAGGCTGGTTCAACATTTGCAAGACAATAAATGTAATTAAATACATCAATAGACATCAGACCAAAAACCACATGATTATATCATTAGATGCAGAAAAAGCTTTTGATAAAATCCAGCACCCCTTCTTGATAAAAACCCTCGAACATCTAGGCATACATGGAACATACCTCAAAATAGTAAAAGCCATCTATGAGAAACCCACTGCCAGCATACTCCTAAATGGACAAATATTGGAACCATTTCCCCTGAAAACTGAACAAGACAAGGATGCCCACTCTCACCCCTCCTGTTCAATATAGTATTGGAAGTCCTGGCAATCAGAAAAGAGAAGGCAATCAGGGGTATCCAAATAGGAAAAGAGGAAGTCAAGTTATCTCTTTTTGCAGA